>NC_042618.1:211334124-211634124 GCF_901001135.1 Rhinatrema bivittatum | reverse complement strand
TTTTAGGCAGAGAGCGATGTTGCAGTTGCATCTAGAGCATCAAGGCTAGTCCATAAGAGTAGTAACTGCTGCTCTGTTCAGGTTACTCCCATACTTATCAGTTTACCAAACCGTAAAACCAATGCAGGAAGGAAGGGGCAGCCAAAAAATCTTCCTCCTGGATGTCTCAAGGTAATATCCTTTTCCCTTAATTGTATATAACACCGGAGTTACTCCTCACCATGGATCACCACCTCTTAAGGGCAGGTCTTCCCTATCCCTGGGCATCCGAGATATAGGGTTCCCCATGCCCTGAATCCAAGAAAGACCCAGGTGTCCGGTGAGGCTCTTACCACGATGAGCTCTAAATCCCAAAAACAACCTGGAGGAGTATCCAAACCAGCTAGGGAGTAGACTGGCAGGAACACTCTCCCGACCAGGTCAGGAATCCCAGGCTGGCTTAGCCTGTTTCTTCTGACTGGGCCTGAAAAGCACAAAAAAGGTAAGCTCCTCACTACCTCCTAACTCTCCAAAACCTATAAAGGGACTGCCTCCAGGCCCTCAGGAGAGAGTTGTTATAAAGTTTCTCAGGTGAACGGCCATTCCCAGGCCCCCTCAAAGGGAGGGACTGAATTTGAATGGACTCTCCTCCCATTCACTAATTTATTCTATCTAGTATTTCCCAGGGCTTAATGGGATGGTTGGGTTACACCCAGCATGGTAATTTCTTCTTAATGAGATCCTACTATTCCAGGGAATCTGATTTTTCATGGCAGGAGAGATGTCAGAGCCCTCTGACTTGCACCAATGTAGCTGCTGAATATCGACCGGAGTGCTCTGATGTCCTTCCTGCCCATGAAAAGCTACACCTTCTGAAATGGAAGGACCTCATTTGGGAGGGGTGGACGGAGCCCATTGGGGCTTTAGGTGGAGAGCAGAACAGATCTTCCTTGAGGGCTGAGGGGATCTGAGGTTACTTTGGGAGGGGGGGGGGGGGGGGGGGCAGGGACTGATGGTGCTTGAGGGGGAAAGAAATGTTGGGAAGAAGATAACTCATGAGCCACAGGGTTTGGGAGGAAATGAAATCCACTGCACTGACTGGCTTCATTTGGGGTATATTTCTAGACACAGCACATCGATGTTTCATTTTTTTGTGTTTGTATCCACACTAATACCATCCTCACACTATTGAGGTTCTTTTTTAGTGTGCAGTTTAAAATATTTATTGCAGTGCACATTAAGTAATGACATTTTAACATGCATGTTAAACCATCAGTATGCTCTTAATTGCAGAGGCAATTAAGTCACTTAGGCCTGATTTATGAAGCTTTTTCCTCATAGACAGAGAATGGCAAAAATGTTTTAATAAACCAGGCCCTTAAGCTTTATGTGCTCAAGATTAGATAGTAAACTCTTTGGAATCCTGACATTGTAACTCTGAGCTCAATGTTCAAAAGATTTCACACTTAACTTTGACAGTCAATCGATTTAAATCTACCTAGTTTAAAATTTCACACCTCTGACCAGCTAAATATATGCGCACAAGATTGCTGTGCACACAGATTTTGCTAACCAACAAAGGGGCTGAGCAAGTTAACCGGTTAGTGTGATATTCAGCACTAACTGGCTGAATTTGGCCAGACAAAGCTGCAAGAGCTGGCCTAAACCTGTCTAGCCACATTATCTTCCTCTCAACTGTAAGGAAAAAAAAAAGTGCCCATCTGCTATCCCCCTCCCTACACAAAACACACCAAACACTGTCTGGCATCCAATCTCCACCTCCCAATCCCTCTCCCAACTGCCTGATATAAAAAAACCCCAAAAAACCAACTGCTGGATCCCCCCTGCCCCACTCCTCTGATATAAAACAAACACTGTGGGAAGTCCAATCTTTCTTCTTATGCCCCCTATGTGCTTGATATTTAAAAAAAAATGTCTTTGGACTGCCTACTCTCTCCTGCCCCTCTGATATTTAACAAGAATGTTCTACAGCCATCCCCTCTCCTAGTACTGCCCACCCAATATTTTAAAAACTCCAGATGCCTCAGCTCCCCCTCTTGCCTCACCACCCTCCCAAACATCTCCAGAGCACACCAGGAGGGGATACATGATTATTGTCCTCCCAGCTTGGTGTCCAACTCTGCTTTGACAGCAGATGTTACAAAGTGTTGCTCAACATCGCCAGGAGGGTTATAAGCCTGTGTCCATCTGGCATCTAGTGTCGCTGTCACAGCTTGTCTTGGGGGTTTGTTCCTGAAAATCGTCCTAAATCTAGGCAGTCAAAATTTGATAGCAGCTAGGTAGAGAGTACATCAAACCTGGTCGAGAGTACATTGTACAAATCTCATCTTTGTGTACCTTTCTTCACTCCAAATCACATCAAATCTTCACTGATGTCTACTGTGCTGTTCTTACCTCTGATCGTGCATGTAAAACTGCCCTCCAAAACCTAGGCCACCACCAAAACCTCACCCTGAGTTACTAGTTGCCCCTCTTACAGTGGTATAAAAAGTTGACTAATATGTGTGTCTCCCTAGAGGGATGGGATTTGTGATTTTTATCACAAACCCCTTTTCAGGCATAATGTATAGCATAACATTATGCCCGAAAAGCATAATGTTATGCATAGCATTCGAAAGCATTTTTGTATGTAAAACATGATATTAATTTATGGTTTATTGTCTGTACTGCCTGTTATCTTTTATACCTGTTATCTGTAAAGCCTGTTGCTAATTATTGTTAATTGTAAACCGCGGTGATGTATATTTTTACGTACTGCGGTATATAAAAAAAATAAAATAAAATAAATAACGTCAGGAAAAAAGGTGTAGTTATTTCCGGCATTAAATCGTGCAATAACGTGTGTTACACTGTTGCACGTAACATTAAACACTCATTTTCATAAACTCTGTCCAAACTCCTCCCTTTTGACTCAGTTTTTTGAATTTGCATACACATTTCGTGATGCATTATTTATTGCATGCGTTATGGCAGGTGTTAGGGCCCTAACGCGATTTGATAAATGACCCTGTTAACTGGTTAGGTTGAGTTGAAAATTATCTAGTCTGCTCAGCAGCTGTTTGTTAATTAATTTGTAAAGCACAGCATGCACTGATAATTCTCAAATAAAAAGAACATTAACTAGTGTAAATGTTCTGGTGCATACAGTAAGTTATATACTCATGTGCATGTGTACCTGTACACTCAGAGGCCACTGTGTCCTTGTGTACATATGCCTGTAACCCATTTCTGTGTTGTTGTTTCTGTGTCCTGTGTCTACAATTATATATTGAATGCAATTTCTCACCATGCACAGTTTGAGGCATTGGTGGTGAGGTCCAAAGACATCCCTCTCCAGATACACAATGCGCCGTCCGTCAGGACTGAGTCGTGGTGAGCAGACAGCCTTTGTATCTCGTGACATCAGCTCTGTAATCACAGCCACCAAGCAGTTCAGCGAGATGAAGGTATCCAAGTATTTCTCTGCTTCTGTTCTCCACCCAAATTCCTCATCTTTAGGGCGCATTATAGAAAACACATATTTGGGGGTGTTCAGCATCCCCACTATTGGGGAATGCTAAGACAATAATCAGACTAGATAGGAGCATCAAGAGTCCATCCCATAAAAATGATGAAATCCAACAAAAAGGAGGACTCAATAAGAAACCTTCTTGGATATGTAAAGGCAAAATGGTATCTGTAATGAGATGCCGATGTTCATTAAAAATTCTGCTCGTGCTTCACTTAAGTTGGAACAACTCCAACTTGAGTAAACCATGAGTCAAGTTTTTTGATGAACATTGGCACCTTGTTCCAATACCATTTTGCCTTTAAATATTTAAGAAGATTTGTTATTGACTTCCCATTTTCAATGAAACATACACAGGACTCTGAAAGTTAAATTTATAAAGGCATACAGGTGACTTTTCAAAGGAGTACGCATGTAAATGTAACATAGTATCGTAGTAATTTTCAAAAGCCATTTACATGCATACATACAGAGCACTTAACGAGGGTAAAACCTATGGACAATTCAAAGGCATATATTATAGCAATTTTCAAAAGTCCACTTAAAGTGAATTTACACTTGTAAACCCTAGTTTAAGGCATATAAATACTTTTGAAAATCAGGCCCTTAGTCGGGATCTAGGTGCCTAATGTAAAACTTTATGCCAGTAGATGGGCTGAATCCACAGAAATGGATTTTAAGTTGCTTGAAAGCATGCATGTAATTTCATGTGCATGTACAGAAAAGAGGCTTTTTGGAAGATGTGCGAGGAATCAACACGCATGGGTTGGATGGATCCCAAAGCGCACAGAAAAGAATTATGTTTCTGGGGCTGCCTTCATTACCCTCTTCTCTTGTGGCAGTTCCCCAAGGAGCTGGTGAAAGCAGTCCTCCTTGGCCCAGTCAGGGATGTACTTTTTCCCTTATGTATGTGTCTCTCTGTTGACTTTGGTGATTCAGTGCTGTAGGGACAAATTAGTTGGGACGCAGAACTGGGTGTTCAAATAAACTTTACTAATTGCTGAAAAAAAGTTACATAAATGTCCAATCATCAATAAAAAGTGGATTTATAGTTGGAGGTCCATTCTCTTCTGTGTAGGTATTTCTGAGCTCAGGTTCCTTGGATCACTTCTTATCACTCCTGCATTGAGTGATAAGATGCCCCACATCCCTGGGGAAAATTCCTACTCTGTGTGGGGTCCCCTTAGAGCATGGAAAAATCCTACCTGAGTTGCAGTCCCCAGCCTGTGTCCTGGTCCCATATGCTGGAGATCCAAGAGGGTAATCTCCAAGATCCTTCACCTTCTTCTTTAGTGATATGACCTTTCAAAGGGAAAGGTCTGGTGGTGATGGCAAAGTTCAGAACTGTGCTAGTTCAGCCCCAGCTCCCAAAGCAAGGAGGGGTGGACAAAACATACTTACCAAGAAAATGGTAAAACTCTCTGGCAGACAAAAATCTCCTCTGGAAGGAAATCACCATCACTGCAGATCTGTCTCGCTCCTACATAGGGTTCTACCAGGTCTTCAGTGTCCTGACCTCCGGATCCAGGGTTTTGCCATCAGCAAAAGGACCAAGATTTCCAGAGCCGGTGCTAGCTTTCTTGATGCCCTGTGCAAACAATTACAGTGATCTCCCCCTCCCGCCCTCGTATCATTCAGTCTCTGCCCCACGCCCATCAAATAAAGCTGTTATGACTGTCTGTCGCAGACGGCTGCGACCGCTATTACTCACTTCGTGCCTCGCTGCCCTCTCTCCCTTAGGAAGGCTCGCGGCTGTGGTTAGCCGCCTCTGACCCTCATGGCTCCGCCATGTCTCTCCCGGGCCTTCCTAGGCGCGCGCGTGTGCTCCATGGCCCTCCTTTAAGGTCGCCAGGGTGGGAACCTCAGGGGTGTCTCCCCTTGATGACATCACTAGCCCTGGACTCTTAAGCATCATTGGGGCCTGGCTCTAATCGACTTGGCAAACTAGTTCCCTGCCAAGAGTTCCCTGCAAACGAGTTCCCTGCCAAGACATCCGTAGCGAGAATCCTGCGGTTCTCGCTACGGACGTCTGTTCCTGGTTCCTGCTTCCCTTGGTGTGAGACACTCTTGGGTACCCGCTCCTCGGGGGCCCTGCTCCTGTCTCTGGCCATCCGCTCCTCGGAAGGCCTTGCACCTCAGACGCTGTCTGCCTTCCCTGCTCCTCGGGGCTTCTCCAGGAACTACTCTTCTCATGAACCTCTACTTCGGTGTACCTTGCTCTGCGGACCACTGCCAAACTACTCTTCTCATGAACCTCTACTTCGGTGTACCCCGCTCTGCGGACCATTACCGTGTGGCTCTGCTTCGTGGAGACCCAGCGCTGGTGTACCCCGCTCCTTGGGCCACTGCCATCGCTTGTGACTAAGCCGCGCCCATGCTCCTTGGGTCAGCGCTTGTGGACTCGAGACTGTACGGCACTTCCGCCGCTCCTCGGGCAGCACCTTACTACTTCTGCTCCCCACTCCTTGGGGTAGTATCCTGCTTATCTCCGAGACTGTACCACGCTCCTCGGGGTAGCGCTTCCTCACATTGCAGGAGACCCCGGGGCTTCCCCGTGCCTCGGGTAGCCTACGTCATTCCTTCTGTGCTGACCTCTCTCTATGGCTCTGCCCCCTGGGGCCGCCCTCACAAGCACTCCTCCTTTCCCCTGCCTGCATTTCCCGCTCCTCGGGGTCTGCCCAGCACTCCACCTCTAGGGGGATCTATTCTGGCTAACTACTTCCACAGCCCAGTCTCCTACTCTCTCTCTGTACTTGCTGGGCTGAGTCACCTGTAGCTCTGACCTTGATGGTGAGGCTCCGCAGGGCTCCTCCATGGGCGGTACCATCTCTCACCTTGAGCCAAGGGCCCACTAACCTACGAATCCCAACAAAAGCCCAGTTCCCTCCAGCAATCTATATTTTTAAAAACTGTCATCCCCCCAAACGGAACCCATGGTCAAGAGAAGGGTATGAGGTACCCTAAGCAAAATTTTACAGCCTTGCGCACACACACACACACAATTCAATTATGCATTTATAACAGATTTTACAAGAAAAAAGAACATTCAAAAGTACAGTCTTCTGAGACAAAAATATCACAACATAAATATTATATATACATGCACTGTTGTGGTGCCAACCAGAAAATCCTGCAAAAAAAAAAAGGACACTTGGAACTCCTGTGGAATTACATTTTTTGTAAGGTGTGCTGGGTGTGGGCTTGGCCCTCAGAAAGCCATGAATAAATGGAATTTCCATTACAATATAGTAAACTTCCCATTTCAAAACAACTCTAACTGCCAGCACTCAAACAATAAACAACCTTATCTATGAAAAGCAAACACCACACATATTACACCAGGCCCTAGAACACCAATACACTTCCTATTAGGAAAACAGAACAAATCAGACTGCTATAGATCACTACAGATAAATTATATGGTAGCAGAATATCTTACCTAGGTCATACACGAAGAACACAGACAGAGCCTGACCAAATACAGAATAAATAGACCAGAAAGTTTAAACAGAAACATGCTGAGAAGAAATGAATTGGAACCCACAACAAGTCAGTCTCTATAACAGGGGTCAGGAACCTTTTTGGCTGAGAGAGCCATAAACGCCACATTTTAAAATGTAATTCCATGAGAGCCATACAATATGTTTAAAACTAAATACAAGTAAATGTGTGCATTTTATGTAAGATCACACTTTTAAAGTACAATAAGTCTCTGAAAATATTACACCAGGCCTTAAGACACCAATACATCTCCTATTAGGAAAACGGACCAAGTCAGGCTGCTATAGAGTCCTACACAGAAACTACACGCCAGCAGAAAACCTCACCTGAATCACGTGCTGTCCCTCACCTAACATAGAATAAAGAGACCAAAACGCATAACAAGAAGCATGCAGACAAAAACTGAATTGGAAACTGCAACAAGCCAGAGTCTCTGTATGCAGTGTAACAAAGGAAAAAAGAAACATCACACATCCTTATAAAACAAATCAAGAAATATAAAATCATCAGCAGTAAAACTGTACTAACAAAAAGAACATATTTCGAAACAGCTGATGAGTGGAATATCCAATAATTAAAAACTCATATAAAACATTTCCAGATACCAACAAAATATTTCAAAATAGCAGACACAAAGACCCAGTAATGAAAAATAATAAGGATACAAACATTTTTTTGCTCTGCATACCTGGGAACGTTTGATATCCAGGTGTCCTGAGATTGTTCTGAATTAGCAGGAGGTGGGGTGGTTTGCTTGGAACTTTCTCCTCTCTCAATCACATACCAGCGCTCTCTCTCACACTGGCTCTCAATGACACACCTATACACACATGCTCTCAGTCACTCACATATACAAATGTTTTTTCTCTCTCACTTATATAGGCTCTTAATTACACATTTACACACATGCTGTCTATCTTTTCACGCTTACACACACACAGGCTTTCAATCACATAAATACATGCTGTCTTTTTCTCTCACACACAGACTCTCATTCACATGCTTACAAACATGTCCTCTCTTTCTCTCATTTACACACAGGCTCTCAATCACATACTCACATGCTCCCTCACCTAAATCAGCTCTCAATCACACACAGACACACATGCTCTCTCTCTCTCATTTAAACACAGGCTCTCAATCACATACTCACATGCTCCATCACCTAAACCAGCTGTCAATCAGACACAGACACACATGATCTCTCTCTTACTTATACACACAGGCTCTTAATCATACATACACATGATCTCTCTCACACACAAAGGATCTCAATCATACACACATACTCTTTCAAACAAACAGGTTTTCAATTACAAACTTACACATACAGGTTCCCAATGGTAAACTTATATTCATGCTCTCTCTCTCACAGGCAGGATCTCAATCACAGACATACTCTCTTTCACATATACAGGCTCTCAATCAATCATTCACATACATGCAATCTCTCACTCACACACACAGGATCTCAAACACACATGCTTGCTCGCTCATTCACTCTCCCCCCCCCCGGGAACTCGCGGCAGCAGCAGCCACCTCCCAACGCTAACCTCCTTCATTTTCAGCCCTCGCGGAGGCGAAGGCGGAGTCCCATCGGCCGCGGTTGAAGATTTTCATTTGCCTCCGAGCCGCGCTGCAGTCTTCTTCCCGCGCAGGCACCCGATGCTCTCCACTTCCTCTTCCGGGCCGCGGGAAGAGGAGAGCACGCCGGTGCTCTCTTCTTCCCGCGGCCCGGAAGAGGAAGTGGAGAGCATCGGGTGCCTGCGCGATGACTCCAGCGCTGGCACCCGGCTGACACCCGATGACTCCCGCGCAGGCATCCGGATGACTCCAGTCGGCGTGCTCTCTTCTCCTCCCCCCCCCCCCGCGGCCCGGAAGAGGAAGTGGTGAGCATCGGGTGCCTGCGCGGAAGAAGAGACCACGCTAGTGTGGTCTCTTCTTCCCGCGCAGGCACCCGATGCTCTCCACTTCCTCTTCCGGGCCGCGGGGGGGGGGAGGAGAAGAGAGCACGCCGGTGCCGCTGACTCCAGCTGTCCTGCCGCGTTCCGCCCGGGCTGACAGCATTTTAAGCCCGGGCGGCGGAGGACCGGGGAGCAGCTGGGTCAGCGGGGAACCGCGAAGTATGGCGACACTTGTCTGCGAGCCAGATGCAGCCCTCAAAAGAGCCATATCTGGCTCGCGAGCCATGGGTTCCCGACCCCTGCTCTATAAGCAGAGCAACAATGGAAAAACAGAGAAATTATCATTCTTCATAAAACATTAAAAAAAAATAATCAAGAAATATAAAACATCATAATATTAAAATCATAGTCATAAAAAAGAATAAATATTTCAAACTAGTTAAATTGAATATCCAAAATTTCCAAAACACCAATAAAATATTTCAAAATATCAGATTAATAAAAAAATCCAATAATTAAAATATGTTCTAATATTTCCCCCCCAAAAAATAAAATATTTCAAAACAGTAGAAACATCAAATTCCATACATACATACACACATATTCATTCTCTCACACATTCCATCTCATATACATGCCTATGCTCTCACACACACATTATGTGTGTGTGTGTGAGCATGTCTGTGTGAACCTAAAATGCGACACACAGGCTCTCACAGACACACGCACACAAGCACATAGGTTCTCACACAGACACACATACACATGAACACAAGCTCTGATACAGACACACACATGCATACAAGCTCTGAGACACACAAAGCTCTCAAAGACAGACACACACATGAAAATAAGCTCTGACACATGTACTACTTAAGCTCTCACAGATACACACACACACAAGTTGTGACACAGACACACACACACACATGACCACAAGCTCAGACAGACACGCACTCAAGCTCTCACACAGACACATGCACAAAAGTTCTCATACACACCCGGCTTACTTTCTCCAGGCCACGTTGGAATGGGGTCCACCATGGCTTCCTCTGTCTTTCTCTTCACTTCAGGGGATGAACTCCACCACGGTCCCAACAACCTCCTTTTCCCTTAAGTTCAGGCAGAAGTGGGATGAGCTTCACCACAACCCCGCGGGCTACTTTCCTTTCTGTCCCACCGGCCTTTCTACGAAGGGGGGGGGGGGGGGGGGGAGTGGAAGCCAGAAAGCTGTGAGCGCATGTGCACAGCTAAAAGGGAAAACTGCTGTGGCCTTTCTTCATTTTTGGCCACCAGCTGGCTGAGCTCTGCCAGCGGCTTGCCTCTCTCAACTTTTCTCATTTTCCCATGGGGGTTACACAGTGGTGAACAACAATGCATAACACTTAACAAAACATACAAAGAAAATACATAAAGGTCTTTGAGAAAAGCCAAGGTTTACATTGTTTTCGGAATGTGAAACAATCAGCTAGTCTAAGATTCAAAGGGAGAGTATTTTACAAAATAGGGCGAGCACATGAGAAGGCTCTGCTTTGTTTCAACTAATCTTACATTTGAAGTCTTAAGTAAAGCATGCTGCGAGGAATGAAGAACCTGGCAAGGCTGATAATGGGAAATAACATCTGCCAGATATTGTGGAGCACAGTCAAGAAGATTGCAAAAAAATTACACATAGTAATTTGAATGCAAATCTGTAAGCAGCAGACAACCAATGAAGGGCCTTGAGCACTGGCTGGATACGACCATGGATCTTAACGTTAGCAATCAGGTGGGCGGCTATATTTTGAATTATCTGAAGCAAGTGAATCTGATATTTATGAAGACCAGTCGACAAAGAGTTATAATAATCATTGCATGTTGTGATAAGCATCTGTACTAAGATGCAAAGATCATCTTTGACTAGAAGGAGCAAAGATACCAAATATTCCACAGGTGAAAAAAATCAAGTACTCATATTCTCTCTCATCATTAGCAAAGAGTCAAACCATACTCCAAGAATTTTAACATCAATACTTACAGAAATAGAGTAAGAGGCAATCTGAAGTTGTGGGCTATCCAGTTGCCAATGGGGCTGCTTCAACCATAAGGAAAAATGGGTTTCTTGCCTGCTAATTTTCTTTCCTTGAGTTCTATCAGACCAAGCCAGAAGGATGGATTTTCTTCTCTATCAGAAGATGGAGACAAGAGAATAAAAGCTTCTCTGTAACAACCTACATAAGGTACTGTGTCACATGTAGTCCAGTGGCATAGCCATGGGTGGGTCTGGGTGGGTCATGGCCCACCCACTTTGGACTCAGGCCCACCCAACCTGGGTTGTCTGACACTGAAACAGCAATGCCATTGTGGGATCCCATCTCCGCAACAGCAAAGAGGACTGGAACTGCAGTGCCATCATGGGATCCCATCCCTGCAATGGCAAAGAAGAAGGCTGGAGCAGCAATGACATCATGGGATCCCATCCCTGCGACAAGGAAGAGGAGGGCCAGAGCAGCAAGGCCGTCACGGGATCCCATCCCCGTGACAGCAGAAGTAGCAGTTTGGCTATATCTAATGAAAAGGCCCCGTGTGTGTTTAGGTGAGAATGGGAACTTGAATTATGTGTATGTGGGTGAGAGTGGGAGTCTGGATGTGTGTGTGCGGATTAGAATGGGAGCCTGGGAGTGTGTGTGAGACTGGAAGCCTGAGTGTGCATCTGTGTGTGTGAGAATGAGAGCTGGGGAGTGAAAGTGAGAGCTTGTGTTAGTGGTAGAGAATGTGAATGAGAGCTTGTGTGTGGGGGGGAAGAGTATATGAGAGTGAGAGCTTGTGTTTGTGGTAGAGCATGTGAGAGTGAGAACTTGTATGTGTGTGTGTGAGAGAGAGGGAGGAAGGAAGGGAAGAAGACAGTAGGAGAAGAAACAGAACAAGAAGAGAGACTCTAAAAAGGAATTAGGAAATGACCAACAAGTGAAAAGTGGGAAAAAAGAGACTGGGACCAACTGATTAGAAAAATACAAAGATCAGACGACAAAGGTAAAAAAAAAAAATATATTTTGAGATTTTAGCAATTTGAATATATCATCTTTACAAATGGCATTTCTTATATTTTTGTATTTTGCTCTTTCTTCAGTATTCCTCTGTTCAGGGTCTAGTTTCTCAGGCTATTTCGGTTTCATTTACATGTTTCTGTTTCTAATTTGTAGTTTCTTATTTCTATATTAGGTAAGGGTCGGTCTTTGTTTAGCCTGTATGTGACTGAAGTGCAGTATTTCTGCTAGCACGTAGTTTCTCTGAAGAAGTCCAGCTTGTTCTCTTATTCTAGCAGGTGATGTATTAATGTTCTAGGGCCTGGTGTAGTATCTGCATTGCTGTTTTTTCATAAGGTTACTGTTATTTGAGTCCTGAGAGACAGTGTTGTGACTGTATGGTATTGCAAGATTTTAGATGTCTCTTTTTTTGCAGGAGTTTGTGTTACTTAAAAAAAAATGTTTAGCAGTGGAGGGATATTTTTTGCTGAGGTGACACCAGAATTTGAAATTTTTTTTTCATGTTGGTTTTAATATGATTTGTCAACTCTGATCTGCACATGTTCTGATGATTAAAGCTATTTTATTGTATTTATGATGATTTCTGGCTGTCTGCAATGAGGATTCATGAAAGAATACGTTGATTTTTGTTTTATTACGTGATTGGTTGGATCTGTTTGCTTTCTTTGCTTTTTACACGATATTCTTGTGCATTTATAGACGGCAATAAATATAAAATAAATTAATACAGATTAATAAGGAATTTTTAATGCTGGTGCTTGAAATAATTGAGGTAAAATGTATTAAAGTTTCATGCATGATGCATAATGGCTGTTGCAAGCTATTTAGAAAGCTATTGCAAGGTGCAGTATATGGCATTATTTATCAATAAGAATACAACTAAAAGGTCTCAGACCTGCATACCTACAGCCCACCCATGTTAACCTTGTGCCCACTCAAAAAATCAGTCTGATGCAGTCTCTCAGTATTTCACTATTAAAGCTAAATCAATCAACACTTCCCTACATGCAGAGGTAGTGAACCCCAAACTAGGCCAGAGTCCCTTTGAGTGGACCTGAAAGCTAGAAAACAAAATTGTATGAATAGTACATACATACACACACTACAGGACAATATTTGGGATTCTGAATTGGTCTGTTAGGACTCCAGAAAAGAAAATTAGCAGGTAAGAAACCAATTTTTCCTTCCTTATTGTCCACCATACCAGTCCAGATGGATGGGATGTATCCAAGCCATCCTTAAACTGGGAGGGATCCTGAAAGAGATGCTCTCAAAATGCCTGCCCCAAAAGCAGCCACATCTGAAGCTTGAACATTCAATCTGTAATGTTTGAAGAAGGTATGCAAAGAAGACTAAGATGCCACTTTACAAATGTCCTATGGTGATATTAATTGACATTTAGCCCAAGAGACCGCTTGACTCATCTAGCTGAGTGTGCCCCAAGGCCTCCAGGGATCACCAGTTCCTTGGAAACATAAGTCAAAGCAATAGTCTTCTTGATCCATCTGGCAATAGAAGCCCTAATGCCTTCTCACTTTTACAAAAAGATGACCTGACTTCTGAAAATTGTTCAAATACCTCAGGAATACCTTCCATATATCCAGAACATGAAGCTCCTTGGACTGATCCCCAGAACTTTATTCCTGAAAGACGGTAATTCCACAGACTGTTTCAAAAGGAAAGAAAAAACCTTAGGCAAATAAGACAGAACCGTATGAATCGAGACGCAGCCTTCAGAAAATTTGAGAAATGGGTCCCAGTAATTCCAAGATATGCCTCGCTGAACAGATTGTTACCAGAAAAAAATGTCTTCAGCATCAGATCCTTCTCTGATGTGCTCAAAAGAAATGTACACAAGACCTTCAATACCAAACTGAGATTCCATTTAGGGACCATTTTCCTAACTGGAGGACACAAATGCTTCCCTCTCCTCATGAATCTGGGTGCAAAACTAAGGAAACCCTTGCATCTTTCCTCTATAACATGAAAATGCTGTCACTTGAACCTTGAAGGAATTCAAAGCTAAACCTTCTGCATACCTTTCTGTAAGAAAGAAAGAAACGACAGAACTGATGCTTCAAAAGCAGAAGCCCCCATCTCCAGGCACCTAATCTCAGACACCTTCCAAACATGGACACATGCTACAGAAGTGAAATTCTTCCTGGCCTGCAGCAAGGTAGAAATCACCTTCTCTGAATACTTTTTGCCTCTCATTCTTCTCCTCTCAAAAGCCAAGCCATGAGACAAAAGCAAATTTGACCCTGATGCTGTAAATCTAGGACATGACTGAGTCTCAGTTGGCCCTCTATGTGGACCCTTATCAAAATTGTCAAACCAAGATCATTTAGTTCATCTGGTACTACGAGAACCACTCATCCCTGTTGCCTCTCTATCCTTCGAATCACCCTTCCCACCAGAGGCCAAGGTGGAAACGTGTACAGAAGACAATCCTGAAGCCATGACTGTGACAGGACATTCAGACCTTCCAACCCCATTTCCTTTCTTCAACTGAAAAATTGAGTTCTCTTGGCATTTCCTCTTCTTGTCATCAAGTCCATCTGAGGCTCTACTTACTTGAATATGATGATGATGGAGTACACCATGTCTGTCAGTTTCCATTCCCTGGCATCCAACAATGTGCCTGCTCAAGCAGTTCGTCTGCACATTCTCCATCCCAGCAATGAGAGATGCCAAAAGAGCTTTCAGATGGTGTTCTTCCCATCGGAATAAAAGACTTATTTCCAAGGACACCGTCAGACTCCTGGTACCCCCTTGCCTGTTTATGTATGTCACCGCCATTGCACTGTCCAAATGTATTCTCACCGCTCTTCCCTACTTAGAGGAAGAAACCAGCAAGGTTCTTCTGATTGTCCTTCTCTCTAAACAATTTATGGACCAAGCTGCCTCCAACACACTCCGAAGAGCCCCCCCAGGCACTCAGATTGGCATTTGTAATCACTACTGTCCAATCTGGAATCTCTGAGAGCTGCCAGGTCAGACAGCCTGACCTCCTCTTGAAGAGGTAACTTGAACTGGTAATTCTGCAACTGAGGGTTCTACCTCAAAAAAAGAGCACTCTGTAATGGCTTTATGGGTGCCCCCACCCAGGGAACTATATCCAAGTTCTGAGTTCCTCACCAACCTCGTGACACATATTGGGGCAACCCCTGACTAAAACTTGAGCAGTTCTCTCCTGGGTGAGCTGTCTTCCTCTGTCCTGAAATTCTCCATTAAATTCTACATTCTACATTAAGTTTGACCTTTTACAATTATCCACTATACACTAAAGGCCTTATTTTCAAAAGCATTTACACACTTAAAAATGGATTTTACACATGTAATTGCATTTTACCCACGTACGTGGGCTTTTGAAAATTGCTACAATATAGGCCATTGAATTGTCCATAGGATATTCACATGTAAGTATACTTTATGCGCATAAATGGCTTTTGAAAACTGTTACAATAGTAATTACATTTACACGTGTAAATCCTTTTGAAATTACCTCCAAAGGGGCCAGTTTTCAAAGATTAGGCTTCTAACGTTTGGAGATAGAGTCCTAAATTGGTCCTTTTGAAAATTTTCTAGGGCTATAGGATCCTAAAAAGTGAGTGGCTGCAGGGATGGATTTAGGGCAGGGAGATAAATTTAGGAGCTTAGCGCTGATTTTCAGAACTAGGCACCTAATTTAGGAGCCTAAATTTAAGTAAATGAATAGTAAGTCTAAATTTAGAATCCTTAATTGATGTGAATTTTTAGCTGAAAACTTAGATTGCTAAGTTCAGCTGAAAATCAGTGCCTAATTTAGGGATCTAATTTATGAGCTCTGTTTTTTTATTTTAAAATCAGCCCCTAATAGGTCAGTATTCCAAGGGATATAGCCAGCTAATTAAGGGCTTAGCTGGCTTTGAAATTTGGATAGATGGCTAAATTTACCTGGGCAAATTCTGGATGGACCTGGGGGCAGGGTGAGGATGGGGCCAGAAAGTTAAGACAGCTAGCACTGATTTTCAACACTAGCCATCCAGTTTGGCCAGACAAATTTAGAAGCAACAATACCAATCCTAAATTTATCCCACCACTCTTCCTCTGGCAATTATTAGTTAAAAAAAAAATGCCCACAGAGCCTGCTCTTAAAATATTTTAAAAAACAGTCACTGGGGCTTCCCAACCCCCGGGCTCCCTTCTTCCCATGACCCTTAAAAATAATATTGCAAAAGTTATCCCCCTGAAGTGGCAGCCCCGCCTTGCTTTCCTCCCTCATTCCTAATACAAATGAAAAGCTGTCCCCACACAGTGGCGGCTCCCTTACTTTTCGCCCTCTATTCATTTTAATTTTAAAAACTGCAGCAGGGATCTTCTTTTCCTCTCGTCTCCCCCCACCACCCCTGCCACAGTGTCAAAAGGGACTGTATGAAAACTGTCCCCTAAATTTCTTTACTACAAATTAGTATTTCAATATGATGAGCTAAAATGATGCCTGTTAAAATGCGATCTAGAGTACAAAGAGTGATTATATAGTCCTGTGCAAACACTGGAAGCAAGCATTTAATTTAAACCCATTATCGTTCTTACCATATTGTAGGTGCAACCCTCCCTGCTGTAACTTTCATAGAATAAACTGGTTTTGATGCTAGCAAATGTAGAGCACGGCATGGTAGCACTATAATACCCTAGTGCTATCAACCTCATACTACACAGCTGCTTTAACATTAGTGCTGTAACTTGTAAATGCCGAGCTTGGGAAAAGGATGAAGCGCTGGCTGAGAGGCAGGGGGAATTAAGGATGGGTCAAATGCCAGAAATCACTCACCACAGTGGCCACTGCTGCAGTTCAGATGAAACAAGGCAGACCTGGAAAACATGAAAACACACTGACACAAATCCCAAGGTCTGCCTGCTCGCGGAATATCCATGAGGCTACAGCACAGGGTTCTGCACAGTACAAATGAGATACTGACCAATCCAAAACCACAGGACTGGTCAGGAAGAACGTTCATGCAGACAACTGCTGGAACAGGCTGGTTTTAAAAGCAGCTAGGGAGAGGCATGCATGGATCCAGTGACTGCCACCCACATCTAGATCCAGTGACAGGGAGTCCTATGCACTAATACACACTGGAATCTTTTATCACCTGCTCCACAGTCTTGCAGAAAATGAAATCAAAATCCATGAAATATTATGGAAAAGTGCCCAAAATAAGTCTGTGCCAAACATCAGCTCTAATACTAATTGCTAACATCACATTCCTTGTAAGGAAAATAAGTTGTAAAAGTATGGGGATATAGGATTCTGTATGCCCCAAGCGATCTCTCACTGTGTCACAAATTCTCATTACTGATTTTCTGTACAGCAAATATTAGAGGTAACCAGCACTGTACAGAGATACAGGGAGTGCAATTTTCAAAAGCATTTCTGTCAGAGTAGCAGGTAAAGCACTGTTTTACACACAGATGTGGGCTTTTAAAAAATTGCCCACTCAGTACATGGGTAAACTTAGACAGAGGATAATTTTATAAAACTGCATTCAACTCTGCTTTGAAAACAGCAGGTATGCGCAGAATCCTGCGAGGCATAGGTGCACACATTCATGCCTGCTTGGGAGCAGGTGTACATGCACATGTGCACATTTACATGCACTTTTTCAAAAACTGAAAAGTGTGCACGGAAATTATTTCCCTGCCCTAATTCCACCCCTGGGAACACCTCTGTCTGGTACATGCAAAACTACGTGCAAAATTGCTTCAACATGTGCACAGTCGCTGGGGTAATTTTCAAAAATGTGTTTTATGCGTGTAAATGCTTTATAAAATCTGGCCCATTTCCCCCTGTGGCTCTATTTCCCCCTTCCCCCTAATAAGGTGGTTTTTTTGAGTCCCAGTTTTAGATTACTGACATATCATTACGTCAAGTAGACTTGGGAAGTTATTGCTTATCCTTGGGAGTGGACAACAAGAAATGGATCTACTCTTTTGGATCTGCCAGGTACTTCCTACAGATCCAGATTGTTCTTTGTCAAAGAAAGGATACTGGGTTCAATAGACCTTTGTTCTGACCTAGCCTGCAATATATGTTATATTCTTATGTTCTATGTGTTTTTATGCTAAATTATGTATTTTATTGTTATGTTATGACTATTGTGTATTTTGATTATTGGGTTGAAATTATTCCAAGGAAAGCAGTATAAAAGTATAAAATAACATTGATTTGCCTACTGTCCAGTATAAAAATGGCATTATTATGCTTGTACTTTGAAAAGTTTTCATATGAAGCAATACTTTAATACTTACCGCCTGTTGGAGCAGAATTTTAGCCCCAGTCTGAATGGTTCATGCCACCATCCCACAAAAACAATACCACTGTCATCCAGAAGCCATAGCGCCTAGAAAACAAGTCAGTAATGAGGTTCTGCAAAACCTTACTGCAAGATGACATCACCAGTTATAGCTTTCAAAGCTCAGTCCCATACATTTTACGCAGTACAATACTATGCACCCCATACCTTTCACATCTTCTTCCCATGGATCTCTCTCACCACAGCTTTATGTATTTGTCCCTAACTATAGCTTCAACATCGCCTTCCCATAGGCCTCTCTCACCACAACTTCATGTAATGTCTCTAATCTCACCTCCTATATCTCCTTCCCATGGACCTCTCTAACTATGACTTCATGTTCTGTCCACGACCACACTTTCTACATTTCCTTCCCATGGACTTTTCTCATCACAGCTTCATGCACTGTCTCCAACCACTGTTTCTGCAACTCAGTTTCATGGAACTCTCCCACCACAGTTTCATGAGGTGTTTAAAATCATGAGAGGTCTGGAACGGGTTTAAAATCACGAGAGGTCTAGAATGGGTTAATGTGAATCAGTTATTTACTCTTTCGGATAACAGAAAGACTAGGGGGCACTCCATGAAGTTAGCGTGTGGCACATTTAAAACTAATCGGAGAAAGCTAGGATTGGATAAGTTCTTGGAGGAGAAGTCCATTACCTGCTATTAATTAAATTGACTTAGAAAATAGCCACTGCTATTACTAGCAACAGTAGCATGGAATAGACTTAGTTTTTGGGTACTTGCCAGGTACTTATGGCCTGGATTGGCCACTGTTGGAAACAGGATGCTGGGCTTGATGGACCCTTGGTCTGACCCAGTAAAGGCATGTTCTTATGTTCTAATGACATGAATCTCCACACAGCTTCATGTAATGCCCCTAATCAATCTTTCTATAAGCAAACTGCATGGAACTCTCACACCAAGGTTTCAGTATAACATTCCCAACCAACATTCCTCCAGCTCTGTCCCATGGTACTCTCTCACCACAGTTTCACGTAACACTTCCCAACCATTTCTGCAATAGCTCATCTCCATGGATCACTCACACCACAGCTTCATATAGGGTCATTTTGAAAATCCTGCTAGTTGCATGCACCCGTGGACTTCTATACATGTGTAACTTGCAGCTAATTTTCATAGAGAAACTCCCCAGCTCCCTAGCTAGATTCCCCCTCTGTAAATTAGTTACCGCAAAAGTAAGTGCATACAAAAGACTTGCATACTTTGCATCTGCTATTTGCACAGGCAGCTGATCAGGGGCAAAACAGTACAAGATCCGTATTCAGAAGTTAGCCAGCTAAATATTTATTTGGGCACTTATCCAGCTAAATTCTAGCCAACTAATAAGTTAGCCAGCTTGAATTTAGGTGGTTAAGTTATGGGCATGCCTGGGTTTAACTGGGAGGAGATGAGTTAGCCGGCTATGTTAACCAGCTAACTCTGATATTTAAAGATAGCCGGATGAGTTAGCTGGCTAAGTCAGGTTTGGCTGAAGAGCTTTTCTAAAGTTAGCTGCTTAAAGCCAGCTGGCTATATTTAGTAGTGCGGCTACACTATTGACTATGCCTCTGAAGTTAGCTGTATGTTTATCCGGCTGCCTTTGCTATCCGGACAGTGACTGAATATGGACCTCTGCAAGTGCATTTGAAATTGAAATGTGCGCTGCTTTCCTCTCCAGACCGAAGCACGCTCTTGGGAATGCCGGTTTTTAACTTGGCTAAAAATCTGCATGCTGTGAAAGCAAACAGGTACTTTCAAAGCGGCAACAAAGGGCTACTTCTAGCCAAGCTAGCTTATCTGGGGAAATGGTTTTGAAAACTGCCCCCCCCCCCCCCCCCCCCCCATTGTCCCATCCAATGCTTTCTTTTTATAATTTTTTTAATCACATATACAACAGCAATAAACACCAAACAACATGATAGCAAGTTAAACCTGTTGTCATATAGTATTTGAAATAAAAGAATAATCAAATAAAAAAAGTGCCTTTGCACCTTTTTCCATTTTATATCACAAACACTAGTTAGCTGTGGCCATTCAGTTCTCTCCATACCATCTTATGCACACTTCCAAACATTCATGCTGGAACAGAAATCCAAAATTTCCTCAAGGTCATTATTTAAATCCTTTCCCCAGAGTACTTTAGCTTTTAAACATGTTGTGCAGTAACATTTTTCCCAAGCTAGCTGGTAACCTTTCAATACCTTCCTCCCTTCAATCACTGCATCTTGTCTCACTAACTGCGTCCAACGTGACATCTGCTGATACCACAAAGTTACAGTAGGTGGGGTTTCCATAATCCAATGTATTAACATGCAATGCTTAACCAACAAAAGGCTTATGTGTAGCAACTTTTGAAACCCATTTGTCAAAGTTTTGATCTGTTCAATAGATCCTAACAAAAGTATATCACCCTGCAACTGCAATCAAGAACAGGTTAAGAACATAACATAAGAACGTGCTACACTGGGTCAGACCAAGGGTCCATCAAGCCCAGCATCCTGTTTCCAACAGTGGCCAATCCAGGCTACAAGTACCTGGCAAGTACCCAAAAACTAAGTCTATCCCATACTATTGATGCTAGTAATAGCAGTGGCTATTTTCTAAGTCAACTTGATTAATAGAGATAATGGACTTCTCCTTCAAGAACTTATCCAAATCTTTTTTAAACCCAGCTACACTAACTGCACTAACCACATCCCCTGGCAACAAATTTCAGAGTTTAATTGTGTGTTCAGTGAAAAATAATTTTCTCCAATTAGTTTTAAATGTGCCTCATGCTAACTTCATGGAGTGCCCCCTAGTCCTTCTATTATCCAAATGAGTAAATAACCGACTCAAATTTTCCCGTTCTAGACCTCTCATGATTTTAAAGACCTCTATCATATCCAACCTCAGCCGTCTCTTCTCCAAGCTGAACAGCTCTAACCTCTTTAGTCTTTCCTCATAGGGGAGCTGTTCCATTCCCTTTATCATTTTGGTCGCCCTTCTCTGTACCTTCTCCATCGCAATTATATCTTTCTTGAGATACGGCGACCAGAATTGTACACGGTATTCAAGGTGCGGTCTCACCATGGAGCGATACAGAGGCATTATGACATTTTCCATTTTATCCACCATTCCCTTTCTAATAATTCCCAACATTCTGTTTGCTTTTTGGACTGCAGCAGCACACTGAGCCGACGATTTCAAAGTATGCTGTTAAGCTGAACGTTTTGCTGAATTTGTTGCAGCATATTTTCCCCAAAGGTTTGCGATTTGTTACATAGTAGGAAACTGAACCAGTGTCCCACTTTCTGTTTTGTATTTAAGATCAGTGTTTTCTATTTCCATCTTATATGTTTTGGCTGAATCTATATATCTGTTGCAATGGCATAGTTAGCTGGAGGTATGACCCCCAAAGACAAAAGCAGACGGTGCACAGATAAAATGAGACTGGTGGGTTTCTAAATGGAGAAGAGACCTTCCCCTAGGGCTGAGCCCTCGGGTGCTCGTGGCCAGCAGGAGTTGGACAGGAACAACAGGAAGCACAAGGCACACACACTCAGGTAATGTAGAACCCAAACCTGGAGACGCGGAGGCACCCACAGAAACAGCTTAGGACCATTGCAGGAGGACTGGATGCACAAAGCAAACTTGGACAAAACAGGAACATTAGATACACAAAGCAATAGGACCAAACAATAACAAGAAACATAGGACACTGTACCAGAAAGGCACAGGGAACATGACCCTGAAAGACTGTGGAAAATGCGGAAGTTGTGATCACCGGGGCACTCCTTTTCCAATTGATGGAAAGCCCGATGCAAGAAAACTGGACATTGTGGTAAAAGAGAAAGCACAAGAACGGCATTGCTAATTGAATTGCTAGTACCAAGCAACTATTCTGTGGAACGAATGGAGAGAGAGAAAAGATCCTCAAGTATCAAAAACATGCATTCGGAGACGCAGAAAATGTGGCCGAAAGATACAGAAACATTCCCAATTGTATTTGGTGCCACAGGTCTGATTATAAAGAACTGCCAAGTGCACCTTGAAATGGTGCCTGTCCTGTATATATTACATACCTATGAACTCCAGGAGGAGGCTTTCTTTGGTATAATGCAAGCATTAAGAAGGGCATTAGCAGTAAATTTGAAAAGACTGAGATCATATACAACATATCCTAGCTTATGAGTGAAGTTCATACCTGTATGTGCAAAAACTGACTCATTTGGAGGCCTTACCCCGAGAGTGACCAGAAATATTTAAGGATCATCCTCCAGGTCTAACTTAGTCTGACTGGGGTTTATTAGGACCTTGTGCTGGTCCCTTGGGGACTGAAGGTACTGTTGAATCCACAGTTGCTTGCTGCAGGGCCCACTGCTACAAAAAAAAAATAAGAGTTGCTGCTGTTGAACAGGTGCTTCCTGCTTTGGAGTCATCTGCTACATGAGCTTCTGCTGTTCTGCCATTCTCTGCCTGAGCTACTGCTGAAGTCACAGCCTGTTGCTGCCCTGCCAGCCTCAGCACCACTGATTGGCCAGCAGGGGCCGCCACTTTAAAGGCAGCCATCTATCCTCCCACTCTGGACCTGAGTGCACCACTTCCTTGATGTGCTAAAGTCCAACCCTTCCCATTACAGGATCTGAGCCTGAGTCCCATGGAGCCAGTCCAATATTGTGCAATTTCAGCAGATATTTAATTTGTAATGTTTAATTAAAATACCTCGCTGAATATAGCGTTAGATAAATACAAGCGTGGGGAACCTTTGGTTTCCCTTCCAAAAGGAATGCACTACATTGCTGGGGAAGTCCAATGCAGATTTAGTGAATAGAGGGTTGGGTCTTACTCCCCCCATGTGGGAGCTGCAGATGCTGTGTTCCAGCTGTTTATCATCCTCAAGCACCAGCAATCCTCGTGGATTTGTAGTTATCCTTTCGAGCAGACAGGAGCCCCCTGTCTCCTGCTGTGGATCTTTCTCCTTTATTTATTAGAAAGGAGTTGGGACTTTTTTCCTTTTGGGATCAGCCTCCCTTATGATCCGATTTTTTAAAAATTCCCTGTGAGAATCTGGACCCCCTTGTTGCAGTGGATTGGGGCATCCCGGTATTCAAGCGATAGGGGAAGACCTGCAGTGCGCTCTTTCTTTCAGAAGATGGACCTGACAGTGACCCGAGGCAGAGCTGTCTCAACTTTAACTTAACTGTTTTTGGACTATCTCCTCAGTTTTGGGAGGCAAGGAAGTTTTTCCACCCTTCCTGCCTCTGCTCTGATTTTTTCCCCTTTTGGAGTTACAAATTTGTGCTCCTTGGAGCTGAGTGCCCTTGGCACCAGGAACTAAGCATCCTCTACACTGGGAGAGAGGTGCTCTTCACTTTGAAGGGACCTGAAGATTGGAGGAATCACCACAAGAGGGAGCTCTTCTGCCCATTGCAGAAAACAAAAAGAAGCTGGAGGGATTTAGAATGGTGTCTACCGCAGATTCAAGTCAGGGGTACTTGAGAGGAGAGTGCCCATCAGGTACTAACTAGGAGAACTAACGTGCTACAGAAGATTTTAGGAAAGGACTTAAGTTCTAATAATATATTGGGACTCTATTCCAACCACCTTACAGTGGGCAGAAGCTGGGATAAATTTGATCTGGGAAGATTAAGTAGTTTGAGGTATATGGAATGATTGGGGGGGAAAAAAAAAAGGATTTCAAGTTTTATGAAGTGTGCCTCCAAGAAATTAAGAGGCTTTGATCTAGAGGTAAGGTCTCACGTTTATTAAGCTTTCTACTGTCCTATTATTTACTGGCTTTATTTGAACAAGAAACGAAGCTTTAAAAATTCTTCAGTCATCTAAGCAACTATCAGTAAAAGAAGTTGGACACCATCCTGCTTCTCAGTGTGTTTTGTGGCTGAAAGGACTGTGGTCATTATTAGTGCTGTTTATAGGTGTAACAGACAACTAGTTCTGTTACCATTAAGGCCTTTGTGAAGCCTTGGTTCAGCTGGTGAGGATCAGGTTAGTGAATGGGGGGAGATTACCATTCAAATGCAGTCCCCTCCCTTTGAGGGGTCTGGAATGGCCATCCAGACCCCTTGGAGGTTTCTTAAGCAGCTCGCTTCAGAGGTTCGGGAGGTAGTTCCTTATGGTCTGCTGAGAATCAGCAAGTAGAGAGGAGTTTTGCTTGAGTTGTTTTTCAGGCCCAGTCAGTCAGAGAAGCCAGGCAAACCCTCCCTGGGAAACTGAACAAGGTTTTCCTTATCCAGTCTACTCCCTGGTTGGTTCGAGTTTTCCTTCTGGGTATATTTTTCAGGTTTAGAAATTTAAATTGTAGGAGCCTTGTGAGAGAGAGCCTATACACCTCCTGGGCCCAAGGCAGAGGGGATCCTGAGTGTGGGGCTGTGCAGGTTAGGGATAACCTGCCCTTTTTACCCTCAGTGAGGAAAGGAGGTGTCAATGACCGGATCCAAGGAGGAACGCTGGTGTTAGTTTCTGTTGACAGAAAAAGGACTTTGATTTCAAAATCCAGGAGGAAGTTTTGTTTGCTTCAAGAGGATCCCTGCCCTCAGGGATCTAGAAAGAAAAAGACTGTGTAAGAACCAAAGAGATCCAGAAGATTTGCTAACCGTGAGTAAGGGAAACCATCAATGACTGAGGACACCCATTCAGTCACTGAGAACATCCCCTGGGGATACAAGATGTACTCTCTGTGCCATAGACCATTTACTATTTTTACCAGATTGGAAGGGGTTTTTGACTGGCAAGGAGGCCCTGCCCACCTGGGGACACCACTTAACCAAACCCTGGAGGATGGATGTTTCCCTGGCCCTGGTATGTGAGTCCTGCACAGACAGAGGGAAGGAGACGGTAAGAGAAGAAAACAAGAGAATTCTATGGTGCTACAGTTTAAGTTATTGTGCCATTCATCATCAGCGTTTGAACAGTAAAGACTTTAATTTTGGACACTAACAAAGTGATTCCAGAGTGGTTATTTGAGCACCTAATACACAGTGGGCTGGATTTTAAAAGGTACGCGCGGGCATACATTTGCGCGCCTGATTTTATAACACGCGTGCGGTTATAAAATCCAGGGTCGGCGCACGCAAGGGGGTGCACAATTGTGCAACTTGTGCGTACCGAGCCGCACAGCCTTCCTCCATTCCCTCCGAGGCCGCTCCGAAATCGGAGCGGCCTCGGAGGGAACTTTTCTTCCACTCCCCCACCTAACCCTCCCTTCTCCTTCAACTACCTTCCCCCTTACCTTTATCCTATAAGTTGTGCCTGCCTCTCGGCAGGCATAGGTTGCACGCACCGTCTGATGGCCGGCCCGCGATCCCGGGCACAGCGGCAAATGGCCGCTGTGCCTGGAAGCTCCGGCCTCGTCCCTTTTTTCAAGCCCAAGGACATATGTGCGTCCCAGGGCTTGCGTGCGTCGCTGAGCCTATGCAAAATAGGCTTGGCGCGTGTAGGAGGAGTTTTAAAGGGCTACACGCGTATATTACGCATGTAACCCTTTTAAAATCCGCCCCAGTGAGTGCATGTATCCCTCTCCCAGGGCCTCAGACAGATCCCTCTCCCTGGGACAGCAGAAAGAGAGAAAGTCACTCCTAGCACTTGGGCCCTGAAAGTTAACTCTTCCTCCCCCATAAAAAAGATCCACACCCTGGGAAAGGAATCTGTGAGAAGACTTACTCAGGTGTCCCTGCCCTGAAGAACTATAAATACGTTTACGTCCCCACCAAAGTGTGACATAGCTCCCGAGGTGGAGTTCCGTAAGGATGGAATGGGACTTATTCTGGGCTATGGCAAAAGGGGCCTTGGAACCATTTTTCTTCTCCACTAGGGGTCCTGGAACTCAGGTTGCAGTTGCTGTCCATGGAGAGGCGGAGAGATTTAAGAGGAATTGTGTGCAGAAAGGGTCCATCTCTCTTTTCCTATGTGCCCCTGGGTGCCAACTACAGGATCCATCCCGCCCAGGGGTTACACAAGAAATGCAGGATCCTGTATATATATGTGCATGTTTATGATGGTTCAGTCATTTATTTTATTTTAGCTTGACTTCTCGCTCTATCAGAGCACAGTGTGAGTTACAATTCAGTTTACATAACTGATTACAGTGCATCCAAAATAAAAAACATTCCCTCCTATAATTCATCCGTTACGATACCCCCACCATGAAAAACCTCATCTGTTCAATCCACCACCCCCCAATCCTGAAGCTCTTGTATGATCCCAGGTGCTGTGTCATGTTTTCTCTCACCTGTCCTGGCGAGATGTAATCAGGAACTCCCTCCAGCACGGAGATGTTACTGCTCTCGATATCCAGCACACACAGAGCAGGTATACTCTTATTAACCAGGCCTTCTCCCCAGTCCTCATGCAAAACAAACTGGTCCCCCTGTGATGCACACAAAGACAGAAATAAAGGGACCAGCTCGATACTGTAATACAGAAAAGGAGTGCAAGAGAGAGAGAGAGAGAGAGAGAGAAAAGGAAAACAAGCTCCTGTCTACAAAGAAAGAGAAACATAAGGACCCATTCCTCCCTGCAACACACTTATATCACATTACACATGTGTAGGGTGTATGCTGATTTGATATACCTGCAGGACTTTAAGGAATGAATTTGAAGATGATTCTGAAATGCAAGGATTCAATAACTGGCTTGAAACCTGGGTAAGGACTATTTATTTATTTATGTGATTTATATTCCACCTTTCAGGCACTTCAAAGCGGATAACATTCAGGTGCAGTAGGTTTGTCCCTATCCCCAGAGGGCTCACAATCTAAATTTGTATCTTACAAGCGGTCAAGCTTCATAAGAACATAAGAAGTGCCATGCTGGGTCAGGATCGAGGTCCATCGAGCCCAGCATCCCATCTCCAACAACGACCAGTCTGGGTCATAAGTACCCATCAGATCCCCAATAGTCAGGGCCGGAGGAACCACTAGGCGAGCTAGGCCTGTGCCTAGGGCGCCGAGACTTAGGGGGCGCCGCAGTAGGTGGCAGAATTTTGAAAGGGCAAAAAGTGCCCTTTCAAAATTCTGCCAGCCCCGCCTCACCCTGCCTCCCCCTCCCAGTGCCACCCTCCCGACGCCCCCCTGGTGGTCCAGCGGACGGCCTGGGAACAATCTGCTGCTCCCAGGGCCTCGGCTGCCACTAACCAAAATGGTGCCGGTGGCCTTTAGCCCCTACCATGTGACAGGGGCCAACCAATGGCACCGGTGGCCTTCAGCCCCTACCATGTGACAGGGGCCACCGGCGCCATTTTGATTAGTGGCAGCCGACAACCTGGGGCGGCAGATGGATTCCGGGCCCCCCGCTGGACCACTAGGTGATTTGTGAGTTTTCTTTTTTTGGGGGGGGGGGGGGGGGGGGGAGTCGGGGCGGCGCAAGGTTGAAGGTGCCTAGGGCGCCCAATCCTCGAGCACTGGCCCTGTCAATAGTTGATCTATTTTTTGTATCTCACTCCCAAGGATGAGCGCTGGCTTTCCCAAATCTATCTGGCTAATAACTGGTTATGGACTTTTCCTTCAGGAACTTGGTTCAATCCTCTTTTGAACCTCACTTTGTTAGTTGCCTTGACCACATCCTCCAGGACAGATTCCATAGCTTGATTGTGCACTGAGTGAAAAACTACTAAGTTTGGTTTATTTTATAGGGGGAGTGTTGCGGAACTGGACCCTTGGGTCGAGGGGGAGTTGGCGCAACCCACAGGTCCCCACTGTCAGCAGGTGGAGCTGACTGGAGCAGAGGCCCAAAAGGAACTTCACCAATAACAGCCCTTGTTCCACTTAGGTTGAGCCTTTGGGTGCTGCAGCAGGCTGGACTTAGGTGCAGGCCTCTGTGGAGGTGCAGATCCGTCACGTAGAAGGTTACAGGCCAGTACAGAAGAGAAGTACAGTCAGTACAAGCAGCAGTCGGGACAGATGGCAGGCAACAGAGACAGGTGCAGGCCATGGTTGGAGGCAGGCAGAGGTCAAGCAGCGTCAGGGTCCATTCCGAAGTCAAAGCAAGAAGTCTGATCCGAAGGGGCAAGGAGAGGTCAGAAGAATAACAGGGGCAGACGAGACGCTGAAGACAGATGAAGAGAGGCTGAATACGAATTCAGGATCTCAAAGGACAACCAGACTTGCAAAGGTACCAGGAAAAGGACACAGGAACTCAAGACACATAGCGGAATCAGGAACAGGAAGCAAGGACCAGGAGCCATGAACGCAGAGGCAAACCGCTACTCCAACAGAGTCAACCTATTGCTGAGGCGAGGAGCAACTGCAGGAGTGGCCATATATATCCCTCAGGCCGTGATGTTATCAGGCAGCACCGGTCTCGGTTTCCTGCCATTGGTTCTTTAAGAAGGGCAGGGTCAGCGTGCGCCCACGCACCTAGAAGGGTCCAGGACTGATGCAATGTCAGAGGCTGGCTGAGCATGGCAGCCTGCCGCACCGGCAGGGGAGAACAGAGTCGGAGCTCCCAGGAGCGGAAGTGGAGGACGGCTTGTGGCAGCCTGCCGCGTGTGTGTCAGGTGGTCTCCCGTGGCATCTGCTGGGGCCAGCTTGGTTCAGGACCAGAGGTAAGAGCAGCGGGATCGCAGGACACACTTGCAACCCACCTAATGTAATAGGGAGGGGTTGAATGGATGATTCCAAAATATGATGCAGTCAAGAGATATATTATCTAATTCCTCCCTGATGTCAGCAATTTTCTTCCTAAAATAATCAGCAAAACTATTTGCAGTTGAGGTTGCTGATAATCCATAAATGTCTGATACTTGGTAGGATGCTTCTGCAAATTTCTAACAGTGCTGAAAAGCTCCTTAGGCCTATTCTTTGCTAATGATCATTTGGCTGATAAATACTTCTGCTTTTCTTCCCTAATTCTGGAATTTAAAATTTTTAAATGCATTGGTTAAATATCATGAATGTACCTTCTCAGGAGAAGCTAATTAATATCAGCAGGTTAAACTGAATGCTCAGTTTTTTTTTCTCTCGGCTTTCCTGCTTACTTCTAAAGTAAGCCGAATAGATGGTGGCAAATAGTCAGTGCAGAGGGAGATCGTGGGAGATATTCTAGATCCCAAGAGAAGCAGAATTCCAGGAGACCAGAAAACTAATGAGTGTGTATTTAGAATCATTTGTCTTCAAAGAGCTGTGTGTGAGGATATGGCTGGAGACAGAAGAGAGGACTCTAGTCGCCCTGAATAGGAGGGCATGACATCTGACCCTTTCCCCCTCTGTGACCATCCTGTAGTGAAGATACCATAATTGCAGGACTACACAGTCTGCTGCTGCTTCAAAGCTCATAGAAATGAATTCTGCACTCAAATCAAAACAATTGGTGAGCTCAAAGTATCTTTTGAGGTTTAGACTGCAGTTGAGCCTCAAGCCATATTACCATGAAATGGAATTTTTTTAGTTTACTTTATTTGTTGTTAACTGTATACCGTATTTTTCGGACTATAAGGCGCACATAAAAACCTACGATTTTCTCAGAAATCGGAAGTGCGCCTTATAATCCGGTGCGCCTTAAATATGAATCCTTCTGCTGCCACTCCTTTTATATTGTCTTTTTTTCTGTTTCTTTTCTTTCCATCTTCTTCCCTCAAACACACAGGTTCTCATTCTCACATGCATTTCTCTCTCTCTCACACACACACACACACACTGGCTCTCACTGTCACATGCTGTGTCTCATACAATCCTTCATACACTCAGTCTCTCACTCCCACATGCTGTCTTGCTCAAGCACAGGCTCTCACTCACCTCTAGGCCTCCTCTTCGCGGGTCGCCGCAGGATGGGCTCTGCAGTGGCCCTGCTACCGGGCCTCTTCTTCTTCTCGGGCCGCTGCGACTTGAGATTCGCGGTGGTCCATAAATGCAAGTGCTGCTCCACTTCTGCACGCGCTGATGCTTCCCCTCCTTCCTGCCCACGCGGCTCCGGCAACGTTTACTTCCGGGGACGCACAGGCAGGAAGGAGGAGGAGCATCAGCGTGTTTAAACGCGATCTTTTTCTTGGCCTTGCCGATCTGCCTGTCGCTGCGCCCGGGGGCATTGGGGGGGATAATAAAAAAGTACCGTAGTTTTAAAGGGCGGTCTGAGCTTTGTTTCATTTAATGCGCTGTGCCTTATAATCCGGTGCGCCTTATATATGAACCTGGACGCCTTAGCAGGCGCTCATTGATAATGCGCCTTATAATCCGGTGCGCCTTATAGTCCGAAAAATACGGTATTAATTTTGTAAACTGTTATGATTGACTGTTAGAATAACAGTATAAAAGTATATAAAAGTTTCCAAAAAAAAAAGATATATATATATATATATATATATATATATATATATATATATATATATATTTGCCTTGCATAAATAAAGATGGATTTAGTTTTGGTGTGCTCAAGCATGTGTCAGTGAGCCTCTTCTGTCATCATCTCCTTGCTCTGTCATTCTCTGTTCCCTTCCATGTCTCCCCCTGTCTTGTGTATTTGGAGAGAGAGGAGGGGGGGGGGCACGTGCTGCTAACAATCACTTACCTAGTGTGAGGGCCTTCCTGGAAGGATACCCCCTGTTTTTGCGACTACCCAAGGGGCAGGAGTGGTCCTCCCACAAACAATGCTGTTCAGGATGAAGACTCTGAATGCCTGCAGTGTAGAGTGGCCAGACTAACCACAGCAACGACAGCAATGATCCGGAGAATCATGCCAATACCTTGCAGCCTGACTGTTTCCATATCAGTATAAAACCTCTGTGCTTTGCACATTGTGAGGTGTGGAGCAATGCTTGAAGAGCTTCTGTGATGTGTCACAGTTTTGTTTGAGAAGACATATTTGTGACATGAATATGTGCATATATATAAGAATTTGTGTAAAAAAGGGTGTGTTAACTGGAAAAGAGACGCGAGATCAAATGTATGCACCCCGAAGGACCGATAATTATGGTTGTACAGTATCATCTCCCATACATGCCCTTCATTTATTAGGTCCTCTGTTTCGTTAGCTGAACCCTCTCTTAGAAACATGACAGCAGATAAAGATTATATGGCCTATCTAGTTTTCCCATCTCTATAATTTCTACCTCTTCCTCAGAGATCAGGTGCACTGTAGTAAGTTAACACCACTCCGGGGCAGGTATTAAATAATTAAATCATAATGTGCCATTAGCAAACACTCAGTAAATAAGATGGAGGGTCAGCATATCTATTTACCTTGTTCACATTAAGCCCTTATTTGCAGATATTCCTTCATTTATATGCACATACAAACTGAGGTCCATATTCAGAGGACATTTAGATGGATAATGTAATAGTTATCCATCCGACTATATTTAGCCCTTATCTGGCTAAATTCTAGCCAGGTAACTAGTTCTGTGGGCGGGCATTAGGCGTTCCAGGGAGGAGCGGAATTAGCCGGTTAAGTTAACTGGCTAACTCCGTTATTTGGAGTTATCTGGCTAACCTAACCAGCTAACTCTGGTCGGGCCGTAGGGCTGTCCTAAAGTTAACTGGTTAGAACTAGTTAGTGGCGTGACCGCGCCACTGTACATACCCTGCTAGTTAGCCAGGTATATTTTTCCAACTAACTACCCGAGCCACACAGTGGCTGAAAATGGACCTCACTAATTTTAGTGTGCTTATGCTAATGTCTTTCTGCACCACTTTAAAGTATTATACTCAGGAACTGGGCCTTAAATTATTCTCAAATGGGTTTTGCTTGCTGGATTCCAATGTCTATATTTATTTAATAGGTTTTCTAGACCGACGTTTAGTAAATAACTTGCACAACGGTTTACATTTTTTTTTACAAAATAAATACATCTTTCAATAAAATTCTTATAACAGCTACGTTAAAATACAGTAAAACCAAATGTTGTTCTAATTGCACATTCTGATTGATATCAAATGCCTCTGTTGACTTCAATTTATTGTAATTCGCCTTGAGACGAACTTTGGGAAAAGGCAGAATATCAAAAGTCCATAATGTTAAAGCCTTATTGCATAGTTTGCTATGTTTAGCATGCCTATGAAGGCCTTATCATGCCTGCTATTGCATAGGCTCCCTATGTCTGGTATTAAAAGAATGGAGCATGCATTTAATAGCAGAGTTTGGGTGAAGAATTTTTACATGATAGCCTAAACTGTGCTGATGGCTGCATTTGTCCTCACTGTGCAGCCTGAAACAGTCGCTTCTGCTGTGTTCCTAGGAACCCGCCAAGCCTGAAGAGAGACCCCTGATGGTTTACAGTAACGGGCTGATCTGTGACCCAGTATATCAAAGCCCAGAACCTTTCTTCTCGCAAAGTGATGGACAGAGAAAAAAGGGATGGCATACTGCACCTTCCTAATATCTGCCACATCTCTAGGTTCCTCCTCCTCCTCAGTTGTGCGATTGACGAGCTCCATAGCTTTGCTCTGGAAGAATGACTCCATCTTTAGACATTTCTTCTCAGCTACATACAGTAGGTGGTTCTCCGAATGGGACCACTCTAGGCACCCAAACTGATCTGGATAAAAACAAATCAAATAGCGATGTCCAACAATAATCAAAGGCTTGCCAGGGAGGGTGCAGCTATAAAATCTGGGGGTTCATTTATTCTATTTTTCCTTAGACAGTATCTAGAAATAAACTGGAATCTTCCAATAGTGTTATTGCCCTGGAGTTAGAGGCTCCCCGGTACAAGCTGTGGTCTTCTCTTATCCATTCTCACCATTTTGCCCCCTGTAGGTTGTATCTGATAATAGAGCCTTGGCATCATCTAATAGTGCTAAAATAATACTTCTTTAGAAATTAGTTTTAATTAGATGATATCACATCAAACTAAGGATATCGGCATTGGTCTTTTATTAACTAAACTCTGTAAATAGACAAATGGGGCAACTTCTAAATTATTGTAATTAGGACTTATTTGTCTGATGGGAATCTTCTGAATGTTAATGCTACATATATGTATTACTGCTGCCACAGATTACTGAGAGAGCTGAAGGACGTGCTGACTGTACTTCTCACAGTTCTGTTCAACTTGCATTTGGAAACTAATTTCTGTAGTCGGTAATGCTATATAAACACCACTAAAGAAAAGGACTCTGAAATGAATACATTAAAAGGCTCAAGACAACACGGATTCAAAAGAAGAAAATTTGTCAAACTTATTAATTGTATTTTTAATTGCCTTTTGAAAACTAAACATATGATACATGAACTTTAAAAGAAGCATGAAAATAAAATGAGAAAAATATAAACATAATTAACATCATATAAACACAAACCACAATTTCTGCCTGTAGGAAAGGTGAAATTTACTTTTACCTGATGATTTCCTTTCCTTGAGTCCAGAAGCATGGGCTGTGTTCCCCAACCAGCAGTTGGAGATAGAGAAGAACCGAGTTGCTGACATTACTCCTCAGGGTCCTGGCCCTGAGCTCAGCCTGCCAGTATTCTATGCATTGCTCTGGAGACCTCCCCAGATCTTCACAACATGGCTGTACCGCCCTGTCATTGCGTCATGGGACTGCACTGTGTGTCAGAACGCACAACTCTACAAGCCAACGGAGCCCAAGGAAGGATTTCACCAATGAAAATGATGAGAATTTCAAATCTGACCAGGCTTTGGGAGAGGTAGTCAGAAAGAGACCAGGATAACAGCAGACATGCTTGCTAAACTGTGACGCTTATCACCTAAGCATGCTGTCTCCTGCAGGGATTTTCACAATAATTATTCCACTTAGACTGGGTAGTGAGAGATAAGCAGATGGCTTGGAATGAGACCAGCTGCATTTGCAGTGCCTCTGCTTTGGGACTTAAGTGTTTGGAATGCCAAGGGCCTTGAAAATAATCTTTCCCCCTGCTCAGGGAATCCTGGAAATGTAAGTAATTTAATACCAAGGGAAGTGTACCATTAAAAACTGTGATTTGAGATATGTCCTGTGGATCCACTGTCTGGGATAAATCAGCCCAGAAGTTACATCAACATGACAGTCAACTCGTGTTTCAGTGCCCTCCCAGTACTCTCAGTGAGAGGGCACTCCCATAGACAATGTATCAAAGTAGCTCCTACAATATCACATTTCATGCAGGCACTGGAATAAGTTAAGTCCATTTTCTGAGCCTGGAGGGGTGCAAAAATCATCCTGTGAAAAATTTGTAAGTGCAGCTCTCTATAGACCTTCTAATCATACCTTATGTCCATCTAAGTGACTTAATTAACAAAGAAGACTGAAGCTCAGAACATAAAGAACATATTTCAAATCTAATGAGTTACCCACTGCTTTCTCTAAATTCAGACCTGGGTAGTCACTGTTGTCTATCAATCAACCTCCTAATATCCATAAGTAGGATACAAGATCATAAAACTTAAAATTAGGAACACCCATACCCCCCCTCCTCCCTCGGGGGTCATTAAAGTCTGATGGCAACTCATGCTAAGACGAAGCTTTTATTGTCATGGTTCAGTAAGGAGATGGGATGAAATAAGCTAGGGTCCTCAAGATCTTTGTTTTGGGAATCAAATAATTAAATGCCATGGGGTCAATATTCAAAGAGTTGGTCAGGCTAGCTTTTGGAGTTAGCTAGACAAAACCTAAGATTTGAACCTTTCACCCAGCTACATTTTGTCTGGGCAACTCACTGTAGACCTCCATGGTTACAACCTGAAGTATCTGTTAATGGAATTTGAACATATTTGGGACAAATATAGAGAGCAGTGACGGGAGCAGGGTTAGGTGATTTTGTAAGACTTTGGAGGAGGAAAGAGCTGCTGCTGATTTAAGCAGGAGGATTTATATACTCATCTACCCAACGTATTAGAAAACAAGTCAGGAAGCCAACTGGGCAGACTCAGAGGGCCAACGGTCCATACCTGCCATCATCGGCTATGTTACTAAATGCGAAGAGATCTAATGATGCACCTGTGAGGTGGGCCTCTCTGTGAGAGAGAGGGTCCTAAGCACAGGTTTCAGTGTAGCTGCAATAGGATTTTCACCTACTGAATCTCACACAACAAATGTGCACATCTCATCCCCAGTCTGTACTTACCATCCGCATATACTTTCCCATGTTTATCCAGCGCCGTGAGGTTAAGGCTTTTAATCTTTCTGTTTCTCTGCCAGATCTATAAAGGAAATACAGTGATTAAACCAACTAACTGCAACCCAGGCAGTCAGTCTTTATGTACAAAAGTATGCCGGTGCACGCAAACATTTATGCCCCGAGAGCAGAAGCATTCCTGGGGCGGATTCTGGCTGGAGGTAGCACTAATGCATAATTTTGTGGGAAACCCTACCCGCACAAATAGCAAGTGTGGGCCTGTGCATGTACTTTACCTTGTCCAACCAAGTCTGTGAGTAAAAAGTACTCGCAGGCTTTACAGTTTTGCGCACCAGTTGAAAGTTGCCCTTCCCCTCCCCCAGTGTATGCATGCCTTCCATAGCACCCAAACTATCAAGACGCATTAAAAGGAGGCGTTCGAGTGGGCATGTTTTAGTCAGGGGAAGAAAATAGTGCGCTATTTTACTCCTGCTCAGACTTTTAGAGCATATACTTTGTGCCCACTCTTTTTCAAACAGAAAAATCATGGGTTGTTTTACCTTTGGAAACTGATACAATTCAATCCAGGTAAAATAGCCTCCGTACTCTGCACAGGCAATTGACAATTACTTCTCTCTCTCTATATATATATTCCATGTTACCCCAATCACCAATATGACATACACATTGGGCTGAATTTTAAAAGCATTGCTCTTGCTAAATGGCCCATATACATGAGTATGTGAGTGAGTCAAGTGTGAGCAACGTGGATTTTAAAAGCCATTAATTACATGCGTGTATGCACATGCGCGAGCTAAGAAAAAAGGAGGCGGAAAAGGGGCAGGGCATAGGCATTCCAGGGTGGGGCCAACAGTTTTGCGCATAAATCAGAATTTTACAACCTGCGGCTGCAGCTCACGGTAGCTTGTTAACCGTGTACATTTACTGCTGCTCCTGATGAGGTGTAAGTCTGCTGAAATTGCATTTTAGGCCTAACACGACAGGGTGAAAGGTCCGGGTCAACTGGGGGGAGTTCAAGCTGAAGAACCAGAGGGATCTGGATGACCTCGAGATAGACTGGGAAAACTGGTGGACTACTTGCTAAAACTGGTAACGTATTTCGTGCAAGCATGTTTTAAAATCTGCTTACCTGTGCGCGTAAAAGCCAACAAAGTCTTTAAGAAGATACGTGAAGTACATTTGCACAAGTAATATTTTAAAATTAGAAGCACACTTACGTGCTGTAGGCGTATTTTAAATCATGTGTGTGCAACTGCATGCATGTTTTAAAATTCCAGCATATGTCCATTCGCATGCCTATATGTTCATATTTGGGCGCCTATGCACTAGTTTTAAAGTTACTGTCATTATGCAGAACAACACATGCCAAAGACCCATTATATAAACTGTAAGAATATGGGTCCAATCAAGACCAGATTTAACATCAATCTAATCAGCCTACTTTAAGCCCTTTACAGATAACTGATCCCAGCGCCATCTGAGTCGGTCTAATTACTTCTTTCATTGAAGGGCACTGCTTATATGCTTTAACTTACAGACCAACTAGAAAGAAGTGTCTGGAGTTGGGGACCCATCTGCTCTCTCCTCACATCAGATGGTTTTTCAGAAAAACATAAATGAATAAAAAGCAAACAAATGTCTGCCCCTATAGTAACACAGAAGATGTCAACAGATAAGGACCATTCAGTCCAGCCAGTCTGCTCTTTTTGTCTCCCTACAGAGATGTTTCAGATCCTATTCGATCACTGATTTCTTCCCTCCCTTGGCTGCCACTATGACATTTTGGGCCAGAGGTACTAAAGCACTGTTTCCATAGATACAGAAGGTCTGATTCACCAAGGCCTTTTCCCATAGACACAGTATCCACTCTGAAGTGTCATGAAAGGTGAATATAAATGTAAAAACTATTACAATTATTATTAGCAGGGTTCATTTTCAAACCACTGTGTAAATCTCACCCCCACATCCCTCAATGCAGGGAAAAGTGGCGGTGCCGGGGATGGGGTTAGGGCAGGGTCAGTGAAGTACATGCAGACATTTCATCTTGAAATTCTGGCTCCTGATTTAGCCTTCATAAAGACTCCCCGCGGTACCACCCTGCCAAGGCCATGAGAAAAGCCTTGGTGAATCAGGCCCAATATGGGAAAACTCTTTAGTTCCCCCAGGCCTGTGCCTGTCCCAGGCATAACTGAGTGCAGCCCAAACCATTATCCCCCTTCCCCTAGCAGCCTCTCTCTTACTGTACAGCGATAGCTGCCTCCATCAGTCCATCTAGACCCTGCCTAAGGTCTGTGTCCTCCTCTTCCTAAGTCCCTGCCAGCCACGGTCCCCTGTAAGGATGACGTTGACACTGCTCAAGTGCTCACCCTCACACTGCCTCTTATCCTTCTGCCCGCATGGGCATCCAAGCATACCAAGAGTCTTCACAACTGCTTTGTCAGAGGTGATGACCCCATGACTACTCCAATTTGGTGACTGCTAGCCACTTTCCCTCGCAGACCCTTGACTGTTGACTACATTCCAGATTCATAACTTAGCTTTTTTTTTTATTATTAAAATATTGCCACCAAAAACTTTGACCATTCTTCTAATTTTTAAAAGTCATCCTTCTTGTCATCTGCTCCCCCATTGTGTAGTTTATTCTGTTGTGAATGTTCATGCTGTCAGTAAAATGTCCCTTCTAGCCTTTCCATACTGTCACCTACAAAGATACTGAAAAGGAATGAATTTAGCAATCGTGGCACCCTTCTGGTCAATTTCCCTTCAGCAGAGTGGACTCCATTAATCACCTCTCTCTGAATCCTGTTGCTGTACCAACTTCTCATCCAGCTCATAATTTTTGCTCCCACTCCCAGCTTTCTATGTGGAACAGGGTCAAAGACCTTAATGAAATCCAGATAGGCCACATCTACTACACCTCCTCTGTGTTTGCCCCATGCTTTCTTGAATTCTGATACTCTTCTGGTCTTCACCACCAGCACAGGGAGGCTGATACATGCATCCACCACTCTTTCTGTAAAGAAATGTTTCCCTATATTGTTCCTGAATATACCCCTTTCCTCCCTTATCCCATGACCCCCTTGTTCTAGAGCCTCATTCCTCTGAAAGACATCTGCTTCCTATGCATTTTTTCCTTGGAAGTTATTAAATGTCTCTATCATATTTTCATTTCCATCCAGGGTATACATGTTTAGATCTTTTAAGTTTGTCCCCATTTATTTTATGATAAAAAGTGAACCATTGATCCTGTTAGTAGCTGCCCTATGGATCAACTCCATCCAGTTTCTATCCTTTTGAAGGTGTGGTCTCCATAATAGTACACAGTACTCCAAATGAGGTTTCACCAGAGACTTTTATAGAGGCAATACCACCACCTTTTTCCTGCTGGCTATTCCTCTCCCTGTGCGCCCAAGTATCTTTCTGACTTTTGCCATTACCTAATCTATCTGTTTGGCCACCTAAGATTATCAGGTATGATCACCCCCTTATCCTGTTCTGTGCACAGAAGAACTTCCTTGGGTTTTTACAACTCCAATGCATGGCCCTGCATTTTTTTTAGCATTAAATCTTAGCTGTCGAGCTCCAGACCATTCCTGAAGCTTCACTAGATCCCTCCTCATGTTTTCCACACCTTCTAAGTTGTCTACCCTGTTCAAGATGTTGGTATCAGCTGTTTACCTTTGATGGAGGTGACAGAGGAGAGGACCTCCATTGGTGCAAAAGGGAAACATCTGGAGGGAACTCAAAATGAACTGAACCCATTACATCCAAGAAAGGATTCCTCTGGATGTGGTGAATCTCCCACTTCAGGGAAGGGACTTATTCCCGCAGTTGGAAACTAGTGGGGTGAAGTATGAACCACTGGGGGCGTTTGAGTAGCCCCATTGAGAATATTTCCTCCATCTTGGACAAGAGAGGTTCCAACCTCCTTTTCCAGTCCTTAGGACTTATGGAGGCAAAGAAACTTTTCAACAGCTCCTGCAGGCTACGAGACATCTGGTGCCCAAAAATTTAGGCTTTAAAACTGCTGACTGCAGTCTTCTTGGTCTTGGGCATTTCCATTCTTCCTTCTTTTATTTTTATTTTTTAATAAACATGAAAAGTTCTGTTAAGGGGCTGCCGAGGCAGCAGCAAAAGCAAAAAAGCTGCAACATGGTAGAATTAGACCAAGAAGTGGCCCAAATAAAATCTTAAAGACAGAGAATGGGAACACATTCGTGCACAAGCTCAAGTGAAGACAGACTGAGGGGCTCACAAAGCAGCCTTTATGTCTGGGAACTTCCTCGCATGCTCAGTAAAAATGGGACCATGTCTGTGCTATCGGAAGATGTCACACACTCGTTATGGCTGATTCATGCTTGTCGACGGAGAATATGCTCACGAAAGTGTGAACAGAATTGGACCCAGGACTGAACCCTGTGACATACCACTGATAAGTGGTAACTACCTTTCCTTGGAGTGAACTCCTTTTACCATTCTTCCTTTGTCTGCTCCTACGCAACATAATCACTTACTTTAGGGCCCATACCAAGAGCTCGCAGTTTGCTTATGAGTCACTTATGTGGATCCATGTCAAAGGCCTCACTGAAATTCTAGTACACTACATCTAACGCTCTCCCCTCATCTAACTCCGGTCACCCAGTCAGAGAAATTGATTAGATTCAGCTTTTTTCAGAAGACAGCATGAACTAATTACATAAGAACATGCCATACTGGGTCAGACCAAGGGTCCATCAAGCCCAGCATCCTGTTTCCAACAGAGGCCAAACCAGGCCATAACCACCTGGCAATTACCCAAAAACTAAGTCTATCCCATGTTACTGTTGCTAGTAATAGCAATGGCTGTCAGCTTAATTAATAGCAGGTAATGGACTTCTCCTCCAAGAACTTATCCAATCCTTTTTTAAACCCAGCTACACTAACTGCACTAACCACATCCTCTGGCAAGAAATTCCAGAGTTTAATTGTGCGTTGAATGAAAAAGAACTTTCTCTGATTAGTTTTAAATGTGCCACATTCTAACTTCATGGAGTGCCCCCTAGTCTTTCTATTATCTGAAAGAGTAAATAACAGATTCACATTTACCCATTCTAGACCTCTCATGATTTTAAACACTTCTATCATATCTCCCCTCAGCCGTCTCTTCTCCAAGCTGAAAAGTCCTAACCTCTTTAGCCTTTCCTCATGGGGGAGCTGTTCCATTCCCCTTATCATTTTGGTCGCTCTGTCACTGATTCTCTGTGTGACCTTGGTTAAGTTATTTCCATCTGCCTCTCAGCTCCAATCTCAGGTCTATAACAGACTGTGCGACCTTGATTGACCTACATTGTCTCTGTTAAGCTCTCTGTTATACTTGATAATAAAAATTTTAAATAAAAAAAAAACCCAACAAAACATTGTTCCTTCTCCAATTTCTAATTTGAGCATTTTTACACATAACAAGAAAAAACGGGGCATCCAAACTTTCTATCCCAGAGGTGACTGTGCGATAAATTTTCTGTAAGCTACCTAACTGTAAAGTTATTTGTATATTCATGACCTATCCACTTTGTATCCAGGCCCATCCAAATTGTGCCCTCTTGTGAATTTAAGCCATGCATGGCCATTGAGGAGGAGGTGGTGTCAGCACTGAGGCGGTGTGGAGCAAATGACAAGCAGGCAGGAGACAGACTCAGCACTGCAGCCATGTGGGGCCAGTGACAGAGAGTTAGGAAGTGGTCTAAGTAATGTGGCTGCACAGTGATAACCTGCCTAACTTATTTCTCCTAAATGTACACATGGCCATTGGATGTGCAGGCTTTCCAGTAGGCAGCAGAGGAATAGCCAGACCTGATTTTTTATAGTGGAGCTCAAGGTTAACATGGGTGGGCACTAGGCATACAGATCTGAACCACATGGTCGTACTCTTATCGATAAATAATGCTTTAAGAGTGCATCTGTCACTGGATTTCTAACTAGTCTGCAACAGCTGTCATATATCTTGGGTGACCCTTTAAATATTTTAAACACAATGACACACTCACCAGCGCTAAACTACATAGATAATTATGATAATTTTTCAGTTATATTTAAAAATATCACAAGAGGCAGTATTTCAGATTTTGGTGGCACCTCAATAACAGCATTACAAACTCCCTCCACTACCAGGCACTAGTCTGTGAAGTAACATAAAATCCTGCAAAAGAAATGCACTTACTGCATAGGTGGCAAACCTATCATTCCAAAACAGCATTAATTCCTACTACTCACACAGCAGAAACCCATGGGAGGGAGGAAGTGACGTCATGTGACCGAATGGTCGCTTGAAGATGGCGTTCCCGACCCAATAAAAGTAATCCCTCACCTAGCGTGGCATTGAGCCTCCTCAGCAGACCAAATTTGATTCTCCTGCCTGGGACAGGTGTGACTTATCCTGGTTGGGTAGGATTTCGGCTGTAAAAATGATTGTACTAGATAGATTGCAAACAGTAGAAAGTGGACACCCCTGTCTCGTGCCTCTTTCAATATCCCCTATTTACCTTTATGCAAGCACTGGGATTACTATACAACTGCCTGATCCATTTAGAAAAGTTGCCCTCAATCCCATTTTATTTAAAACTGAAAATAAGTAATCCCAGTGACTAGGTCAAATGCCTTTTCTGCATCTATGATAAGCAAAGCTTCTGGGATATGGTTTTCCTGGGCCCACCAAATTAAATTAATAACCCTTCTCACATTATCTGCAGCAAGATGGCCTGGCACAAAACCTGTTTGATCGTCATGTATCAATGAGCCTGCCACCCCACCCAGCCGTTTTGCCAAAATTTCCACCAGAATTTTAAAATCCAGAATCAGAGAAATGGATCTGTAAGATCCACACAGGGTCGCATCCCTCCCAAGGTTTGCCAGCACAGTGATACCCACTCTGTTAGCATCCAGTGCTATAAAGCCATCTGATAGCAAGCCATTAAAAGCTGCAGCTAGGGGTCTCACTACAACCGAAATCAGCTGCCTATAAAAACCTGCAGAAAACCCATCAAAGCCAGGGGACTTGCCCATCTTCAACTCTTTGATCACCTGAGATACTCCATACTCTGAAACTTCCTTATTAAGTCAATCTTGTTGTAGCTGGTCTACCCTAGGAAGGATGATTCCCGCTAGACAATTATCTATACTATCCTGGGCAATATCTGGGTGTTTAGAGTATAATTCCTGATAAAATTTAGAGAAACAGGCCCTGATGTCTTGACTATCCGACACCATCCGACACCATCCCAACCCATTCTATCTTAGTTATTTATTTCAAACATTGCCAATTTTCGTTTCAGATGTACAGATCAAGTTATAGCAACACAAACTTTTTCATTTCATTTGGAAAAGGAGGCCCCCAAGGGTTAGCAGTAAAATTATGTATTTGTCTAAAGATAGAGGTGGATTGGGTATCCCTTGTTTACTATGGTACTATGTGGCATCACAGCTCAGAGCAGTACTGGATTATCATAGGAAGGGAGAGGGGAAAAAGGTGGCTTGTATTGGAGAGGTCTCTGCTGGGAGATGTTTCACCAGGTAGCGTGATCTGGTTGCCAGAGAAGGCTCAAATGTTGCCTAGTGATGTACCCCCAACTGTAACCCTTACCCTAAAGGTTTGGAATCAATGGAAGAGTGGTATGGTGGGGGATAGGCATTACTTTTATAGCTCTCCTATTTTCTCTAATAAAGACTTTGCCCCTGGTTGTTCCAAAGCTTTGGCTAGAGGAAGGGAAGGGTTGTTGTAGATTTGAACAAATTTGGAATGGTAAGCAGCTGAAAACATTCCATGAGGTGTTGCTTACCTTTATCTTGGAGTCTACCAATTATTATTTCTATTTGTAATCAACTCACTTTCTTTCACAGAAGAATGATAGGGCAGCACTGGTGAAGGGAAAATCCATTTTCAAAGGTTATTATGCTAATGTAATATCAGTGTCGAGGGGACTGTTCTTTTCCACATTACCAGTTGGGAGAAAGACTTACGACACGAGTTAGGGGTGAAGATGTGAAATCTATGTTTTGCTTATATAAAAAGGAGCTGCATTTCAACAACCAGGAGAAGAAGGAGTTGATAGAAGCCAGCCTGATGATAGGGGTGGGATGGGACTTGATTCAGGCTTTCATGTGAGATAGGGCAGGCAGCAGTATATGGTAGCTAAGAGGAAGTGGGGCTGAATCAACTCTCAACCTTGTTCCGAACTCCCCAAATTAAAAAGTCAAACTACACGTATGCTGTACCTATGGAAAGACAGCAACGCAAATTTTGCAATGTGCCCTAGAATAGCAATTATAGCTCATATTGAGAGGTTCAGATTGGAAAATGAAACAAGCTAGTCTGATACAGATCCATGACACAGAATCTACATGCTAACAGAGACAGACCCTTAGAAGGGTTAGGAAGATGCATAAGCACTGGCAAGATAGACATAAAACAATAATAAAACAGGCCAAGAGAGAATTTGAGGAGAGACTTTCCATGGGGGCAAAAACTAAAAATAGCTTTTTCAAGTACAAGTAAAGGAGAATACCTCATTCATTCCTGAAGGAGTTCATAGAAAAAAGTAAATTACCCAACAGAGGCTAACATAGTTGCCACCCAGGACTTTTCTACCATGCATTTTTATGCAGACAAGTGTATTACCTTATGACAGTGCATACATAGTTTTAGGTGCCAAAAAATCCACTTACGTGGGCTAACTCTATATTTTAACCATGTTAACCAGCAACTGTGTATTTATCCCATAATAATAGAAACATGACAGCAGAAAAAGACCATACAGACTATCCAATCTGCCCAGCCATATCAACTATTTAGCTTTATAATCCCTACCACTCCCTCAGAGATCATCTGTGTTACCCCATGTTTCTTGAATTCCAATACCTCATTGGGAAGGCTATTCTCTGCAGCCACTATGCTCTCTGTAAAGAAATATTTCATTCGATTACTCATTTCATTTTCATCCCATAATTCCTCATTCTAGAGCCTCCGGTGCATGGAAACCTTGAAAATATTTAAATGTCTCTATCATATCTCGCTTTTCCTCTAGGGTATACACATTTAGATCTTCCAGTCTGTCCCTATATGCTTTAGAACAAAGACCACTGATCATTTTAGTAGCCAGCCTCTGGACCAACTCCAACCAGTTTATCTCCTTTTGAAGGTGCCATCTCCATAATTGTACACAGTATTGCAAATGAGGTCTCACCAGGGACCTATACAGGGCAATATCGCCTCCTTTTTTGTGGCCACCTGAAGATCATCAGATACAATCTCTCCTAGATCCTGCTCAGAAGAATTTCACCCTCTGTACTGTACCTCTCCCACTGATTTTTACAGCCTATTTCAGGAATATTCTAATTATAAAGAGGGATGGATGTAAATGCAAAAACGGTTTCTATATGCCAACATTTTAATGTGTATAACAGAAATAGGGGGACTCTTACTCACAGATGAACTGGAAGAAAGGAATGTAAATAAGAAAATGGTAGAACTATGTTAACAAGAGTTATAAAAATAGAGGGATTCTTCCTTTTAAATTGCAGAATTGAGAATTCAGTCTATTCTTTCCTTTGCTCCTTTACCTCCAGAAACTCCTTTTCCTTTCCTTGTCCTGTCGTGGACCTCAAGACAGCCCTCAGTACCCCAGAGGGAGATTCTCTGCTCAGCAACCTGCAGACAAAAAACCCCCAACTTATTGAGAATTCTCCGCTAAGCAAAGAGAATGAGCAACAAAAACTCTCCATTTCAGTCTATTCAGAATTCAGCTGCAGGATTCATCTTCTGCCAGTGTTGCTACACCCATATAGCCCCTCTTCTCAATCATTAGATTGGCTCCTCCATTTCTGCATACAATTCAAGCTCTTGTAACTCACAAGTGCCTTCTTTCTGCAGCTCCTCTCCACTTCTCCTCATGAACGTCATTCATCAAACAAGTCCCTCCTATCTATGCCCTTCTCCATCACCAGCTCCCAACGCTGCTCTTTCCACCTTCTGTGCTGGAATGCTTGGAACAGACTTCCTGTTGCTGTATCATGCTTCCTCCTTGACCTTATTCCAAGCTAGCCTAAATTCCCACCTTTTTTTGAGGCTATTTTTAAACCTTATCTCTGAGTCCTCCTGATCATACCTTTGTTGGTTTTAATCATTTTCCATAATAAATGAAACTTCCTAATTCTCTTTTGGGCCTCTTTGTCCTGAATGTACTGTAAGTTCTATGGAGCAGAGATTGTTTTTTTTTATGTGTATTTGTACAGCGCTGGAGATGTGTAGTAGTGCTATACAAATGAGTAGTAGTAGTAGTAGTAACAGTAACATCTTACTGCAACTCTCAGCTCAGAAAGTAGACAGAACCTCAGGATCTACTGAGAACTTTCATCTCAAAAAAGAAGAAAAGAACATCCCACAAGTTAGTCAGAACATAAGAATAGCTGAACAAGGCTAGAATCATTATCCCAATATCCTGTTTCAGACAATGGCAAACCGCAGGTGCTTACATAAGAATTAAGGAAAGGCGGTACAAACTCGGGAATTAGCACGGGAAGGAGCGTGGAGCTGTAAGGGAGGGGGGTGAGTAAAGGAGGAATAGAAGGAATATGAACAGGCTAGGGAACATGAGAAAACGGTCGAAAGCGTGGGGGTTTGAATTGGGGTGTTGTGATTGGCAGCAGGAAAGGGAATGACGTAGCAGGAGTTTGGCGCCATTCGAGTCGGGGCAGCGTGGCGAGAGGGTGCCTGGGGCTCGCGATCTGGTGAGGGAGACTTTCAGGCGCACGTATCTGTTGCCGATAAATTAAAAAAAAAAAAAAAAATTGACAAAAAGAGTAATACTAATCATAAACAATAACAGACTTTTTCTAAGTCCCGGGACTCACAGCGGCTCCCCACCGCTCATACCGGTTTCCATCGGAAGCCCCGTTTTGGGAAGCAAAAGGGTTAAAGAAAAAAAAAAAAAGTACATTGATCCCCCATTAATTTAGAGCAGTTTTCACGTAGTAGGGGTAGCACAGGTTAGAAGGGGGCCTTATGCTGCAGAAAGGTAGGGAGCGAGAAGCGCTTGGTGCCCTCCACCCTTCGAGGCCTACGGCTAGCAGACACAGCCGAGAGTTGGCGGTGCAAAATACCGCGGGGTCGGCGGGATTACAGATGGCAGCGCGGCCTAGCTGGTTGGGCAGCAATTCCTCAGAGGCAAGCTCAGGGGAAAGTGGGCCAGAAGCAGGCCCGGCTGCTGCGACGGGGGAGGATAGGTAAAGATGCTGGCGAGGAGGATTTCTTGCCATTAGACTTGTCCATGAATGCGTCGGGTAGGGCATTCAGTTCCCCACTAAGGCCATCTGATGAGGCGGTGGTGAGGGGGCTGTCTAAGAGGACGGAGTCCAGCTGAGAACCTAGAGGGGATAGAGGCTTCTCCGTGGGGAAGGGGAAGGGAAAAGGCACTGGGCAATGGGGACGAAGAGGAGTGAGAGGGAGATGACATGAGGATGTAGGGCATTCAGTGACGGGCATACACGGTCTGCAAACACGGAGAGGGGAAGTCCCAGGAGCTGGAGCCGACTGGAGGCGGGACAAATGGCGGGATTTGACATTTTCACTGGCCGACTGCCTCCGTTTTCCTGCTAAGTAGTTACAGGATAACTTGGAGACATTCCAGGGGCATTTCTGGGTAGAGAGACGTGAGCCAGAAAACTTATTTGGCTAACTTTGGTCATGTCATAGAGCAGTCTTAAAATTAGCCAGATAACTTTGTCCAGCTAACTTTAAGTAAGCTGGGTATATTCAGCGGCATGACCATGCCATTTAATATCCCAGCTAAGTTACTCAGTTAAGTTTTTGTGGGTAAATTTGCCAGTCACTTAGTGGCTGAAAATGGACTTCACTGTGTGCATCATGTATACATTTTTGGTGCAGAACCCCCCCCCCCCCCCAGGAATAAATGCTCTATGCACCCACTGCTTGACACCGCCACAGACAGGACCGTTAGGTGAGATGACCCGGTCTGGCAGTTCTAACGTTTCCAAGAGGGAAAGGAGGAAGAGATGTTGGATGCCATCCAACGTCCAGCTTTGACTAATCTGTACCTTTTCTGCCACTGCTTGCCCTTAAAGGTAACTGCTGATCAGGAGTGTCGAGGGACAGGGTGGCGGGGGAGGCAAGTCACCTACTCGCTCTGAATCTCCGAGCAGGTCCCCGTCGGCGCTACGTGTTCCACGGCTCGCCCATCATGGAACACGCTGTACTGACGGCAGAACTTCAGACGCTGACTGCGCTCCAGGTCTCGTTGCCACCATTCTGCGGGAAGGAAAGCAGAACATGGATACATGGAGAGCCTTGGCCCACCCTGCACGGCTTGTGAAGCTCCTCCTGGTCTGAAATCCCAATCATCAAAGCTTCAGTCTCTGTTACTACTACCTTCTCGTAAATACTTATGCACTCGGATTCCTCTCAGACACGTAGAGGTCCATATTCAGCAGAGTGGCAAGTTTTAACTTTAACCAGGATATTCAAGCAGGACTTGCCTGGTTAGGGTTTGCCACTGCAAGACAGAACTTGACAGACTCCTCCTGGGTTTGCCTTAACCACCTCCAAAGTTGTGTACAGTCACTTTTAAGCCAAAACATTTCCGATGGGCTTGTCTACCACCTCCACTTCTGAATGTGGTACCCTTTCACAGACTGCAAACTGTATTGTTATAGTATACAATATTGTCTGTTGTCCTGGCATTTTCTTTGCACTCAGCAACCTATCCCGAGCTTTGCTTCATGCTTGTAAAATCTAAATTTAGCATTTCTAAGAGACCAAAAAAACCCTGTAAGCCGCCTATAGACAGACAAGGGTTTCCTGCTACATGGTGTCTTGGGTCTCCTAGAGGGTTACTCCAGATGCTTCTCAAACCATTGACTCACTATAGAAGATTACTCTATAATCCCACCTCCCAACTATATGCTAATAAAATATAGGGCCAGAACTCACATAGCCAATGGATCTCTTGGAGGTAAAGAGGGCAGATTGGGATTTAAAAGTAAATGTGATTGTAAGATTGTGCATTTGCTCACAAAATCAACATGGAATTTTTAAGTATGATCTAAAGTTGGCACATGTAAGGTGTCCAAAATGTAACATAGATTAATGGACTAATGTTCTTTTAAAAAAAGAATACTTTAAAATCCCATTAAAGGAGTCAAGATGGCAGCATGAACACTGCTGTGCTATCCTTGTATTTCTATTTTTCCTTGGGTTTTGTTACCTTTATTTAAAAAATGCCTCCAAAAAAGAAGGGAAGCCTTGGTTTAAATCCCTCTGACTCTATGTCTTTATCTCTAGGACAGCTTCACCTGGATGACTTTTCTAGCGTAGTATTGCTTGGGGGGGGGGGGGGCCCATGTCTGCTCCTAATAAAGAAATGAAGGAACCAACAGGAGATGTTTCTTTCAGGCACTTGAATCGAAGACCGCTGGAGTGACTTGAGGCTGCCAAGGACTTGATTCAGGAAGTGGCGGTGATTGATGATGTCAGCGTCATGGTCCTGATGGGAGGGGCTCTTCCACGGACTGAAAGGCCTACTACAGCTGTGATAGCTGGGTAGCTGGGAAAGAGATTCCAATCAGCCTGGGAATTTGTTGCCCAATCAGGCTAGGAGTGAGTTATTGAAGGAAGACAGCTTGAGACTTGAAAGGAGTGATTGTGGCTTTTCCTCAGGGGTGGTTCTATTATGAGGTAGAGTGAGGCAGCCGCCTTACGTGACAAAACTTGAAGGGTGGGCAAAAAGTGCCCCCCAAAACACTTCTGCAACAACTACCTCTCCTTGCTGCATGCATACATGATGCCTAATTGCCCATGGCCTAAAGAGAGGCATGGCTGCAGCAGAGTCCACCTCAGCATGGCTAAATGAAAGGCCTAGGAAGGCCCAAAGAGTGGCATGGTCACGTTTGAGCCCATCCCACTGCAGCCAGAAGAAAGACATGGCCATGGTGGAACCATTCAGCTGTGGCTAGAAGAGAGGCCCAGCTGGCCCATAGAATGGTGTGGTCTTGGCAAAGCCCAAACCACCGCGTCCAGGAGAGAGGCATGAAGAGCAGTGTTAACAAAGCGGAGCCCATCACGTCGTGGCCAGAAGAGAGGCTCAGCAGGACCAGAAGAGTGCGTGATTGAGGCAGAGCCTATCCTGCCGCAGCCAAAACAGAGGCCTGGCAGGCCTGAAGAATGATGTGGCTGTGAAGCCCATGCTGCTACATATAGAAGAGAAGCTCGGTGGGGTCCAAAGAGTGACAGGCTGAGACAGAGCCCATCTTACCACAGCTGGAAGAGAGGCCTAGCAGGCTTGAAGAGCAGTGTGGCCATGGCCCAGGAAAAAGAGGGGGAGGCTCTTAGTGCTTGTTTGTGTGTGTGTAAGTCAGAGTGAGAGCCTTTTTGTGTGCGTGTGTAAGAGTAACAGCCTGTGTGTGACAAGCCTGTGTATAAATATATATATGAGTGCATTTGTGTTTGAGAACTTGTGTGTTGTGTTAGTTTGGTGTGTGTGTATCAGAGAGCCTGAATGCATGTGTGTGTGTGTGAGAGAGGGTATGAGTGAGTACTTGTGCATGTGTAAGAGAGGTGTGTGTGTGTGTGAGAGAGAGAGAGAGAGAGAGAGAGAGAGAGAGAGAGTATGAGTGCCTGTGGATATGACAGCCTGTATGCATATGACAGTTTGTGTGAGAGAGGATTTATGTGAGAGCCTGTGTACATGTGTTTATGAGGAAGAGCCTGTGTATAAGAGATAGAGGTTGTGTGTGAGAGAGAGCATTGGTGTGATATATGAGAGTGTGTGTGTGTATGTGTGAAAGAGAGAGGATAAAGTTTGTGTGGCTCCCCTTCCCCAATCCACGACATCTCAGGGTGACCAGAAAGCAAAAGATCCCAGTTATGGAGCGTGGGGAATTTGTTTAATTCTTATTAATTTTAATTGCTGGATGTTATTTGATGTGTTTGTTCTTTTGAAATATTTTATTAGGAACTTTAAAAAAAAAGTTTATTTTAATTGTTGAATGTTCTGTTCATCAACTGTTTTGAAATATTTATTCTATTAGTATAGTTTTACTATTATGATTGATGTTATATTTCTTGATTTTATTATTGTTTTATGAAGAATGATGGTATTTTTGTTCTGCATATAGAGTCTAGAGTCTGTCTTTTTGTAGTTAAAAAACTGAACTGGAAACTGCAAGACAGACTCTGCACATTTATTTATACTTTATGGTGTCTTTCGTCTGTATTTGGTGAGAGTCCATATGTGTTCTGATTGTGTGACTGAGGTGAGATATTCTGCAGATATGTAATTTCTGGGCAGGGATCTATGTAGCCTGGCTTGTTACATTTTCTAGCAGGAGGCGTATTGGTGTTTTAGGGCCTACTATAATAATTGCAGTGTTTCCTTTTGAATGTTGACAGTAATTTTTGGTATGGGAAGTTTACTACATTGTAATTGTAGTTCAACTTACTCAAGGCTTTCTGAGGGCCAAGCCCACATCGAATGCACTTTACAATAGGCTTAATACCATATGTCTTCCAAGTGTCTTTTTTACAGGGTTTTCTGGTTGGCACCTCAGCAGTGCATGTAAAAATAATATACCTCAGAAGACTATGAATGTCCTTTTTCATGTGAAACCTCTTATTTTAAATGTATGATTTTTGTGTGTGGTGAGGGCTGGGAGGGAGGGGGCATAAGGCTCTAAGGTTCACCGAGTGCACCTAATACCCTTGCATTGACTTGAGGAGAGTCTACTGCTTCATACGGACCCCCTCCATTCACTATCTCCCATTTCTCCAGAGGACGAATGCTGAGGAAACATGGAAGTCAGGTCGCAGGGGTCCTGGGAGTGTGGCAAGGTTGCCAGCTTCCTAGAAATATAATTTATTTATTTATTTATCGAGTTTTATATACCGTCGTTTGGTTTCGCCATCACAACGGTTTACAAAGTTTTAATGTTTTAACATCATTTCCAAAAAGGTTCACATGGTTGCTAACATAGAAAATCATTTTTTATGAACTTAGTTTGTAGGTTAATCGATACATATTACGGATCTGAGTAATAATCTCATCTTGTCTTGGGTCCACCAGTTTGCCTAGTGTTAATAGGAGGGGAGTGGTGTTTTTAAAGTCATTGGGTGAGTTGGTATGGTTTGGTAAACATCCATGTTTTTAGCTCTTTTTTGAAAGTTTTTAAGTTTTCTTGTGTTCTGAGTTCGATTGGGAGGGAGTTCCAGAGTTTAGGGCTTCCACACCGACACTCTTATCTGCCACTCTTCTTGGAACTCTGACCCGGGCTTTTCCCCTTCTGCAGCCTTTTAAATCACCAAAAGCACCAGTCTTCAAGGGGATCTTTTCCCCCTTGGCCTTCTCAATGATTTGGCCTGTGCCATGCCTTTGGAGGTGGAGGGGGGATACCATCTCATCTCTTGCCTCAGGCAGCAGATTGCTTTGATCTGCCCCTGCTTTTCCTCAATTCCTAGGCTTAGGCTGGTGAGCGCTTCCTTCCTCCTTTGGTCAAACTGGCTGTGGTCACTTTAAATGCCATCTGAGAGGCACTTGTGAGGGTGTATTCATCAATTATTTCACATGCTTCTGATTTAAATACTTGACTTAAATCTGTGACTTAGATGGCGCAAGTTCAGGAATCTCAGTCTGTGGAATTTAGTCAGAAAATTGAAGTTATAGAAAAGAAGGTTCAGCAGTTAAGCACTGGAGAACTATGCAAGACATCTCAACTTCCGGTTCCTTCATTTCCTTAAAGTACCAGGTACATCTGTTTCATAACTATCTATAAGAAGTTCTGGGTTTTGCTCCTGCTGCCTTTCCACTAGTGAATAAACTTTTCTTTCTTCGCAGGATAGGATGTGGAAAAAAAAAAAAATCAAAGAAGACTATGATGTCTTTCTAGTGTCAGCCCTGTTGGAAAGGTCACGCAAGAAGAAAACAGAGCCACCCTCTTGGTGTGCTTGGTATTTGAACAAGAGCATGATGTGATCTTGTGCCTCTGCTTTTGCAGAGCTCAAGCATTATTTTTGAGACAAAAGATATGGATTTATTCAGATTTTGCTAGATCTAATCAGGAGACATGGAAATTATTTCTGGCCATGTGCCAGGAGTCTAGAGCACTTAGCACAATGTTTTTCCTAAGATATCCTTGTAAATGCATTATTAACTATGCTGGAGTTGAATACTATTTCTTTAATCCTGAACAGTTACGTTTCTTTTTAGATGCTGAGAAAATCACAGGAGATACTTCAGTGACTAACAAGTAAACTGATAACTTTCGTGGACCTGGATGTTTAAAGACTATGCTAATGCCTTTTTCCTTTAGGGTAATTTTGTTTTTTCTTTATTTAGAATCTCCTGTATATTAGACTCTTCTCCCCCTACTTTTGATGTCTAGTATAGTGTTCTGGCCTGAGCTTAAGTGTTCTTATGGAAAAGAATAGTTATGTTTTTGTCTTTATATTTTCTTTTTCCTTTCATCAGACCATGTACCTAATATTTCCAAAGCAAGATACTGTGATGTAATTTAAAATTGCATAATAACATTTATTAAAATTTCCATTAAAATCCTTTTAAAACACTAACAAGTTGTTTAAAACTATAAATACATTTATGTTTAAAACCATTAAAAACAAAACAAAACAAGAAAAACCTTTAAAATGTTAGTCTCGTTTCTTTAAAATAAATATTCTTTCTATTCCTTTTCTAGGTTCAAGAATCAAGATGCAATAATCAGATAAGTACATTCTCTTTCTAGATTTATTCCTTAAATTCTATTTTGGAATCCTTTACTACTTGTAGTAGGAATTTTATGTTTTGTATCTTGTTTTCTCTTCCAGGTGTCCAGGATTTTCAATTCTTTTTGAGGTAAACATGTATTTTTTTCTGCTTACTTCTGTAGCTACGTTTGGTTTGAATTAAATACTTTTCTAATCTGACTGGCCAGACTTAATATGTAATGTCTATGTGCACACTTATCTTTCACTCTTGAAGATGAGGTACGTATTTAGGGTGAGTTGCTCTAAGAGACTCTGCTCCTTATATCTCTGTCCAATGCAACTTTCTCCTTCACTGAATTCCTACCTAACTTTAATTAAATTAAAAAAGAGAATCTATCTCCCTAATGCTGTCAACCTTCCATATGATGTCCAGCATCATATTGAACAGAGTATCTAACTAATCAAAATTAAAAAAATATATATATATTGCTATGTTTTAATTGTCAAGGAGGAACAATTCACTTTCAGGTGGATTTTAAATGCCCTGCTCGCGTAAATCCGGCCGGATTTATGCAAGCAGGGCCCTCGCGCGCCTATTTTGCATAGGCCGCTGGCGCGCGCAGAGCCCCAGGACGCGCGTAAGTCCCGGGGCTTTTTTTAAGGGGGCGTGTCGGGGGTGTGATGCTGCGTTTGGGGGGCGGGCCTGGGGCGTGGTTTCGGCCTGGGGGCATTCCGGGCCGAAACCAATATGGTTTCCGAAAACACCTCAGTACGGAATCCCTACTCCTCTCACTTACAGACACTATCATCAAAGGCATGGACGCCGGCAACTCCTACCTCATTGCCATGCTAGATATCTCCGCCGCATTCGATACAGTAAATCATAACATCCTCATCAACACTCTCATTAGCATAGGAATCACAGGTACCGCCCTCTCTTGGATAAAGTCCTTTCTCCAAAACCGTACATACACAGTCCTCACTGACAACTTCTCATCCCCCCCCGTTAATCTTGACTGTGGCGTCCCTCAAGGATCCTCTCTCTCATCCACCCTATTCAACATTTATATGCTCCCCCTCACAAACCTCCTCTCCAACCTTGGTATTACACACTTCATCTACGCAGATGATGTGCAAATCCTCATACCGTTCACTAATTCTGTACTCACTGCTCTCCAAAAATGGAACACCATCCTCACCTCCATAAACCAACTCCTCACCGATATGCACCTAGCCCTTAACCCGCAAAAAACTGAACTCCTCCTCATCTCCTCCAAACATGCTTCCATACCCTTTCCCTCCACCCTCCACCCCCCTAACTGTCTCTCTGACAAAAGAAACCTGGGGGTCATACTTGACAACCAACTAACATTCAAACCATATATCAAATCTATCCTTAGCAGCTGCTACTTCAAACTACAAACCCTCAAAAACTCAAACCCCTTCTCTACTTCTCTGATTTCCGCACAGTACTTCAATCTATAATTTTCTCAAAGATTGATTACTGTAATGCACTCCTACTTGGTCTCCCTGCTACCCACATCAAACCTCTACAACTCCTTCAAAACGCTACTGCACGCATTCTTACTAATGCCAACAAAAAAGACCACATCACTCCCACCCTCTTCAACCTCCACTGGCTTCCCATCCGCTCTCGTATAATTTACAAAACCCTTACCCTCATACACAAAAGCATTACTAACGAACATTACAACTGGCTAAACCCACCTTTCTCCCCTCGCACCTCAACAAGACCCACCCGCTCCTCTCTCCGTGGAACCCTTATTCCCCCCTCCATAAAATCCACTAAACTCATCTCCACCACCAATAGGGCCCTCTCCCTCGCAGGCCCCTCCCTCTGGAATTCCATGCCCCTCGACCTACGCACAGAAATCTCTACACCCACTTTCAAAAAGAAACTCAAAACCTGGCTCTTCCTCCAAGCTTACCCCCAATCATCATCATTTCCTTCTAACCCCATAACCCACACACCATCTCTCGCCAACACCCCACCACAGGACCTACACCCTACACCCTCCCCCCCTAAGGAACTACAAACCTAAAAAATTGCCACTCAGCACATCCGCTTACATCTTCCCTCTTCAACTATTGTCATCCTGCGCTTATACAATTTTGTATATAACCTGTGTACACATCAATTGTTCCTTGTACCCCTGTATATAACCTGTGTACACATAAATTGTTCCTGGTACCCCTGTACATAACTTCTCCTTATGTATCCACCCACATTCCCCCTCCCCTTATCCTTTGTCTCGTCCACCCCTATCCCTCCCCTCCTTTATCTACTCATTTATTGTATTTTACCTTTATAGTTATTTACTATGTTACTTTGTTTATGTTACTCAATGTTCCATGTAAAGGCTTTGCCTATATATCCTTGGTTGTAAGTTATCTGTAAACCGGCACGATGTGCAAACGGTTGCCGGTATATAAAACAAAATAAATAAATAAATAAAAAATGACCGCGCCCTCCAGAACAGCCCCTGGGTCGGGTCTTGGCAGGCATAAATCCATGGATAAAGGTAGGGGGGGGGTGTTTAGATAGGGCCGTGGGGGTGGGTTAGGTAGGGGAAGGGAGGGGAAGGTGAGGGGAGGGCAAAAGAAAGTTCCCTCCGAGGCCGCTCCGATTTCGGAGCGGCCTCGGAGGGAACGGAGGCAGGCTGCGTGGCTCGGCGCGCGCAGGCTACCCAAAATCGGCAGCCTTGCGCGCACCGATCCCGGATTTTATAAGATACGCGTGGCTACGCGCGTATCTTATAAAATCCAGCGTACTTTTGTTTGCGCCTGGTGCGCGAACAAAAGTACGCAATCGCGCTATTTTTTAAAATCTACCCCTTTGGCTCTCAACCATTCTAAATAAAGCATTCTTTATTTACTCTGAATTTATTCCTTTGATTTTCTTTTCCAACAGTAGTCTTAAACAGAATTCTTTTTTTTTTAATTAAACTTATAGGAGAGAGATCACCAACAATTTTTCTATTTTATATGAAAGATATGCTCCTTCAGTTTTAAACTCAGTGGTCTGATATATTTACTTCCCAAAGTATTTAATCCCATGCTTACCTTAGTAATATATATTTATATATATATATATATTCTTTAACAAAAAGTTAACTGTTTTGACAGGCTTCTTTTTAGCTTCAAGCAGATATAGCTGGGCTTATCCTATCATTTAAGGCTGATTAAGGCTGGTTCAGAGTTCTATAAACCCTCAAATATCCTGAGTGGGGTTTTTTCCCTTAAGAGCTCTGAAATTACAATTTTCCTTGAAAGGAGAAAGACAGCATCCAGTTTGAAATTAATACAGGATAAGTACATGTATCCAGTGGCTTTAAAGAAGCATTTCAAACTTTTTCATATACAGTAGAACCAGTTTATGACCAAATGAATCATTTAGGTCTTTGTCATCTTTACTATGTTTACTATGTAATTTTTCCTCTTTCGCTCTCATTTCACTTGCTCATAAAATCTATAAATGAACAGGATTTATAGCCCGTATCCCTGTTCTTCCACTTACATTTAGCTATATCTCCTCTTATCTTTTTTTGGAAAAAATAAAAAAAATTATTAAATCAATCTCACTCTTTCAATTCACACAAAATTATGATCATTATTGTGTTTTAGAACCAATTCCCCTTTTCTGTTGGTATTTTTGGCAACATTCTACTTTGCCTGACAGGGTTAAGAGTCCATATGTCTTGCAGTTTCACAAACCAACCCTGAACTAACTGTAGCTTTCTGCCCTCTCACAATAAGCTACTACTCCTGATGTCATCACTTACAAGAAAATAGTCCCTTCCAAGCTCTGAAATATCTCTAAATGCCTTTTTATGGATCCTTCCCATTGCCTTCTGATGTTAGGGTCTGAGGATTAATTCAATTTACTTAGAAACACCGTCCAAGGCTTTAAAATGTCTAGAGAAGCCAGTTACATCACTATACCTAAGTCTCTCTGCTACTGTAAGTGTCCCATGTAAACAAGTCTGTGCCTAGCACAAACTTCCCTTGAGGCTCTCAAGTGTCATGACAAGAGGTGAAAGGAGGCATGGAACCTTCAGACTCAAAAACTGGATTTTCCACATATGAATGCACTTTACACCCATGTAAATGGGCTTTTGAAAATTGCTACAATATGGGGCATTGAAATGTCAATATTTTTACCTGCACTAGGATAGTATGCTGCATTTACATGCATAACTCCTTTGAAAATTCATCTGTTACTGTTCTTGCCTGCACTTTCTGTGAGGGCTGCTTTCCTATTTCCCAATTCCATCTAGAGTTTTCCCAGTCTAAATAAATTTGGCACCTAGCATTTTGGTGATGATAGGGGTCTGAACAGGGCACTAACAACAATATCAAGAGCAATGGTCAGGTAAGACCAACTTTCATATTTTATTTACTCTTTTACATTACCTCCAAACTATAAACAATCGCTTTCAAGCCAACAAGTTTCCAATGGGCCTGCTGCCTACCACTTTTACTTGTAAATGTAGCGCCCCTTCACAGACTGCAAATAGTATTGTCATAAAGTACAATATTTTTTGTTGCCCTGGCATTCTCTCTGCATTCACCAATCTTTCCTGAGCTTGGCTTCCTTATGTTCCTTGTGAAATCTAACTTTAGTATTTCTAAGAGACTTTAGAAAATTACCCTACACAGTTATCTTTCATAAACACTTATATACTCATTCTCCTTTCATAAACATTCACATGGCTTTCATAAAAAACTTATGGTGCAGCATCTCTTGCAGATGTCTTACCCATGTGTACAACACAGCATTTCTGTGTCACATCTTACCTTGCATGTACACTGGGGTCATGTCTTACCTGTGTAAATGCTACAGTGTTTGCTGCCATGGGAGGTTGTGACTTCATGTCCAATGTAGGCCCTGGACACAGAGGGGAACTGGCTGAGCTCCTTATACATGGCGCTTATTTTCTCTGAATTTCCAGACATCTTTGGAGAGAGACAGCTGGCGTTTTTGTATACTGCTGCACCTTTCACAGGATCAACAAAACTAACATTGTAGTATATGAGCTTTCAAGAGCACACAGATCCCTTCTTCAAATATGCTAGAACCAGTGGTGGCCTTAGGAGGTGGCAAACTGGGTGACTGGTGGGGCTAACAGGCAGACACTGGTGGCTGGTGAAAGGAGGGAGGGAAGGATTGATTGTTCTTTAGGGGGTTATAAAGAGTTCTGGGCCACTAGAAGAGGGAGAGAGACACTGGGAACAGAAGTGGGTGGGGAGTTATGTGTATGTGTATGGGGAATGTATGCATTTTTCAGGATTGTATATGTAGGGGGAGCAGGTGAGAAAAAAAATTCAACTTTTTTAGAATTAATTTTTTTTCCTGGGGGTGTCTGCGTTGAAAATCTACTCGTTTTTTCTGAGGGGGTGGAAGGGATGCCCCAGCATTAGGCAAATGTGACCCCCAAGTAAAAAAAAAAAAAAAAAAAAGTTTGTCCACTCCTGCATTAAGAGGTGGCAAAATTCTGAAAGAAATTTTTTTGGGGGTGTTTTTCTAAGCGGTGTCTCTATTTGTATATTAAATAGTCAAATATTTATCTAATGCCCCAAAGAATATTTAAAAGATACAACTGTCATTGCAGTATCCTAAGAACATAAAATATGGGTCCATCGAGGTCAGCATCCTGTCTCCAACATTAGTCAGTTCAGGTCAAAAGTACCAAGTAGACCCCCAAAGTAGATCTATTTATTGTTGCTCATGCCCAGGGATAAACAATGGCTTTTCCAAGCCTATTTTTATTTATTTATTTATTTATAGGTTTTTTATATACCGAAGTATTGGTGGAGGCCTTCACTCCGGTTTACATGTTAAACAACGAGATACAAAAAACAATCAAATGATAACTTTAACATATAACTTTAACTTTAATATCTTTAATATCTGTTTATGGACCTTTTCTCCAGGAACTTGTCCAAACCCCTTTCAATCCCAGCTATACTAGTCTCCTTGATAATGTCCTCCATCAACAGATTCCATAGCTTATTTGTGTGTTGCGTGAAAAAATACTTTCTATGAACAGTTTTAAATCTTTTGGTTGTTAGTTTCAATGAGTGTCTCCTGGGTTTAGTATTATTTGAAAAGGTAAATAACCATCTATTTACTCATTCCATCCCATTCCTGATTTTATAAATTAAATATAGTATCCCCCCCATTCAGTCATCTCTTTTTCCATATTGAAGAGCCCTAACCTGTTTAGCCTTTCTTCATACGAGCTTTTCCATTCCTTTATCATTTTTGTTGCCCTTCATCGTACTTTTTCTAGGACCACTATGTCTTTTTCTAGATAAGGCAACCAGAACTGTACACAATACTTAAAGTGCGGTTGCACTATGGATTGATAGAGGCATTATGATATTGAGAAATTACTGTTTATCTGATAATTTCCTTTTCTTTAGGATAGACAGATGAATTCAGAACCAGTGGGTTATGCACCTCTACCAGCAGATGGAGATGAAGCAAAGCTGGCATTACAGTATATGTATACCCCTGCAGTGACATCAGCCTGCCAGCATTCTCTACAAAAGCCAACTGTGGCTTTTGTAGAGAGGACTATAGCACAATTATTCGGCAACCATGGGTTGGAAGCTGGATTCATGTGTCTATCCTAAAGAAATGGAAATTATCAAGTAAGTAGTAATTTCTAATTTCTTAGGGGCGGATTTTAAAAGCCCTGCTCGCGTAAATCCACCCGGATTTAAGCGAGCCGGGCCTTGCGCGCCGGTGCGCCTATGTTCCATAGGCCTACCGGCGCGCGCAGAGCCCTGGGACTCGCGTAAGTCCCGGGGTTTTTCGAGGGGGGCGTGTCGGGGGTGTGTCAGGGGCGGGGCTGATTGGTGCCGCGTTTTGGGGGCGGGGCGTGGTGTTTCGGGGGCGGGCCCGGGGGCGTGGTTTCGGCCCGGGGCGGTCTGGGGGCATGGCCGCGCCCTCCGGAACCGCCCCCAGGTTGCGTCTCGGCGCGCTAGCGGCCCGCTGGCACGCGGGGATTTACTTCTCCCTCCGGGAGGCGTAAATCCCCCAACAAAGGTAGGGGGGGGTTTAGACAGGGCCGGGGGGGTGGGTTAGATAGAGGAAGGGAGGGGAAGGTGAGGGGAGGGCGAAAGCGAGTTCCCTCCGAGGCCGTTCCGATTTTGGAGCGGCCTCGGAGGGAACGGAGGTAGGCTGCGCGGCTCGGCGCGCGCCGGCTACACGAAATCGGCAGCCTTGCGCGCGCCAATCCAGGATTTGCGCGGCTACGCGCGTATCTACTAAAATCCAGCGTACTTTTGTTGGCGCCTGATGCGCCAACAAAAGTACGTGAAGGCGCGCTTTTTTAAAATCTACCCCTTAGTGTCTAGACATATGAATCCAGAACTAGTGGGATGTACTCAAGCTACTCCCGAATAGGGCGGGAGGCTGCCCGGGTCCCAGTCAAAGCCGCACGTACAAAGGCTGCATCCTCCCGGGCCTGCACACCCAGATGATAATGCCTGGAAAAAGTGTGTAAGGAGGACCATGTCGCAGCTTGGCAAATGTCAATGGGAGACAACAATCTAACTTCCGCCCATGACACTGCCTGAGTCCTAACCTTACTAGGCAATAGCTGCTCAGCATCCACATACGTGACCATGACTACCTCCTTAATCCAGTGAGCTATTGTAGCCCGCGAAGCTGGCTCACCCTGTTTAACTCCACCATGGAGGATAAATAGACAATCCTTCTTCCTGAGAGGTTTAGAAACCTTCAGATGCCTCACAATAATGTCTCTTAACATCCAAGGATCTCAATTGTTGCGACCGTTGGTCTACGACAGCTTCTCCCCGCCTACCTTACTCTTCTTGCGGCTCCTCCTGCTCACCTCGGACTACTGGCTGCCGCGGCGTCTGTCTGCAGACCTCTCCGGCATCCCCGGACCGGCTTTGGTGCTGCTTCCCACCATGCTCCTCCAAGGTACCATAGGGTGCGCGCACGCACGCCACCCTCATCTTTATTTTTTCATTGGCGTGAACCTCAGGAGCGTCCCCCTGAGATGACATCACGCTGCCTGGATATTTAAGCCTACAACGTTTGCTAGCTAATTGAATTAGCAACGGACTCCTTACCAGAACTCTACGGATGGGATTCGCTCTCCGTACAGAATCTACTCTGCCACTCCAGTGTTTTCTGGAACTCTTACTGCTAACGGGGTACCTGCTCCTCGGGGGACTCTTCTGCTTCTTTCAGGTGCTATCAGGAAACTGGTACTCGCTCCTCGAGGGCCCATGTTCCCTGAGTCGCTGCCTGCATCTACCACCCTTTCTACTTGGAAGACTTCACTAACAGTTTACATCTGTGAGTACAACTACCATCTATTCCACAGTACTGTTTCCCTGGAACCAGGTACTCGCTCCTCGAGGGCCTGCCCTCTGTTCCAGTGCCGGACCTCCCGTCTACTGGAATCGCTGTGTGAGTACAATACCACCGAGTCTCCCAGCTCTAAGGGATCAGGTACTCGCTCCTCGAGGGCCCTGTCTTGGAGCTTCTCCTATTCTACTTGGGATTCTGTATGTTTCTCACTGTGTACTCATAATTCTCAGTCTCTTTCCACTACAGCACAGCCAAGCAGAGGATTCGCTGTTCCAGCATCCTATGGGATACTCGCCCAACCGGGCTCAACATCTATTACTCACTACTGCCACCTCTGGTGGTTTCCAAAACTGTTTAAATAAAGATTCAATCTGTGTTTGTGTGTCCAGAGTCTAGCCTGACACCGTGGTCCCTCATGGGGCTGTCCCCTGTGGGCGTGGTCAGCTGCCACAGTGTCCAAGGATCCACCCAAACATCAATAGGCGATATTCCTCCACATCTCTCTCTCTATCCAGAGATGGCAGGGAAATGAACTGATTCACATGAAAATCTGAGACCACTTTTGGCAAAAAGGAAGGAACAGTACACAGCTATATTGTCCCTGGAGTCATGCGAAGGAACGGCTCCCAGCAAGACAAGGCCTGCAGCTTGGGTATTCTATATGCAGAACAAATCGCCACAAGAAACACCATTTTCAAGGTATGTAACAGCAAAGAAAGGTCATGAATCGGTCGAAACATAGGGCCCGCTAAGAAATCCAAAACCAGATTGAAACTACTCAAGGGCACTGGTAACCGCAAGGGAAGACGAAGATGTTTCGCTCCTTTCAAAAAATGGGCCACATCTGGATGAGCCGACAAGGGTCCACCATTCACTTGAACCCTGAAACAGGCAAGAGCCGCTATCTGTACATTTAATGAATAAGGGCCAATCCTTTATTCAAACCATCCTGCAAAAATTCTAAAATGAGCAGGATCTGAATCGAATGAGGAAGAACCCCTTGATCTTCACTCCAAGCCTCAAACACGCGCCGAACCCGCTTATAAGCTAAGGAAGTGGAGAACTCTGTAGGTCGTAGCAAGGTGGCAATCACTGCAGTAGAATATCCACGCTTCAGGAAGCGAGCCCTCTCAAGGGTCATACCATAAGATAAAATCGAGTTGGATCTTCATGAAGAACAGTTCTCTGCCGCAACAGATCCCTGTGCGCTGGAAATCGGAGGGGGGAGTCTACTAGGAGCCTTCACAGATCTGTATACCATGGTCTCCTGGGCCAGTCTGGTGCCACTAGAAGCACCAACCCTCTGTGACTCTTGACCCTCTCTAAACCATTCTCAGTGTGCTGCAGCAGTCAAAAAAGCAAACAGAATGATAGGAATTAAGAAAGGAATGGTGAATAAATTGGAAAATGTCATAATGCCTCTGTATTGTTCCATGGTAAGACCGCACCTTGAGTACTGTGTACAGTTCTGGTCACCGCATCTCAAAATAGATTTAATTGCACTGGAGAAGGTACAGAGAAGGAAAACCAAAATGATAAAGGGGATGGAACAGCTCCCCTATGAGGAAAGGCTAAAAAAGTTAGGGCTGTTAAGCTTGGAGAAGAAACGGCTGAGAGGGGATAAGATAGAGGTCTTTAAAATCATGAGAGGTCTAGAATGGGTAGATTTAAATCTGTTATTTATACTTTCGGATAATAGAAGGACTAGGGGGCACTCCATGAAGTTGGCAAGTAGCACATTTAAAACTAAATCGGAGAAAATTCTTTTTCACTCAATGCACAATTAAGCTTTGGAATTTGTTGCCAGAGGATGTGGTGTTAGTGCAGTTAGTGTAGCTGGGTTTAAAATAGGTTTGGATAAGTTCTTGGAGAAGTCCATTAACTGCTATTAACCAAGCTGACTTAGGGAATGGCCTCTTCTACTCCATCAGTAGCATGGGATCTTCTTAGTGGTTTGGGTACTTGGCAGGTTCTTGTAGCCTGGTTTGGCCACTGTTGGAAACAGGATGCTGGGCCTGATGGACCCTTGGTCTGACCCAATATGGCAATTTCTTATGTTCTTATGAAACTTGCTGGCTCTTCGTTCTTCCCTGCTGATTGATGTAGGCTACTGTTGCATTGTCTGACATTATTCAGATCGCTCGACCCTGCAACCTGTCGCTGAACTGCAAGCATGCCAACCAGACTGCCCAGGCTTCCAGCTGATTGATGTTCCAGAGAGATTCTTTTGCACTCCAGCGACCCTACACTATCAGCTCTTAACAGCGAGCTCCCCAGCCTTGGAGCTCGCACCTGTCATTAGTACTAGCCAGTCCAGTGAACTTAGAGACAACCCCTTCCTTAGATGGGGATTTCACTTTTAGCCACTACTGCAGCTGAGTGCAAATTTCCATCGGCAGGTGGAGCCGAATCAAATAGTCTTGAGACTGTGGGCTCCAACGAGACAGCAGTGTATGCTGCAGCAGACACATTTATTTATTTATTTGATTGTTTTTATATACCGACATTCATTGGAGTATATCACATCGGTTTACATTATAACCGTGAGAACTAGTAGGACTGAGGAGTCTTACTTTGATACATTGTAACATTGCAAAACATAGATAACTTAGTAACTTAATGAGCTAGGGAATATAAGGATTGTAACTGTGAGAACTAGTAGGACTAAGGAGTCTTACTTTAGATACGTTATAACATTGCAAAGACATATATAACTTAATAACTTAAAGAGCTAAGGAGGCTTATAAGTATACTATAACATGAAAGACATTGAACCTGAGATTGAAGTTTCTTAGAAGGGATACATGGTATCTTGAAAGGGGGAAAGGAAAGTGGTGACATTGATGCATCAGCGTATAATTGCATTGGAGTGTGGAATAACATGTAGGTAGGAGACGTTGACTACTGGGAGGATGGAGTACTTATATCTGCTGTGGGAGGTGGGTGGGGTCTGTGTGGTGGTAGACTTTTTGGAATAGCCAGGTTTTCAGGTATTTTTTGAAAGACTGGGTGGAGGGTTCCAATCTTAGTTGGGTGACCTCCAGGGTCACTGCCATCAATCCAAGCACCGGCAGATAGGACCACACTGTTCGGCATATTGTGTTTGTCAATAGACATATCTGCACCATCAGCTTCTGAATAAGGCTTTCCAGCAGGAACACACTGCCTTGTTCTGTGTCGAATCGAACACCGAGATACTCTAGCAACTGAGATGACTGGAGTTTGCTCTTGGCCAGGTTCACGACCCAACCTAACTTCTGCAACAAGATCACCTTGTGCGAGACCCAGAAGCTCTCTTCCAGTCTTTTGGCTCAAATTAGCCAGTAGTCCAAGTACGGATGTACCAGGATCCCATCCTTCCTCAACTCCACCACCACCATAATCATGACCTTGGGAAAAAGTTCTGGGCGTGATGGCTAAACCAAAAGGAAGCATTATAAACTGATAATGATGCCCCAGAACTACGAAATGCTCTAGTTGGATGGGAATATGCAGATATGCCTCAGACAAATCTGGGGACATCAGGAACTCCCCTGACTGTATTGCTATTATCACTGAGCACAAGGTTTCTATGCGAAAATGAGTCACACGTAAATGACAGTTGACTCCTTTGAGATCCAGGATGGGATAAAATGAGCCCTCCTTCTTAGGCACAACAAAATAAATTGAATATTGGTCTATATTTTCTTGAGACATGGGAACTGGAACCACAGCCCGCAGGCTGAGGAGTCTGGACAGCGTACACTCCACTGCTTGTCTCTTCTGCGGAGAGTTGCAGGAAGACACCATGTACACGTCCTGAGGAACACTGTGTTACTCTGGCGCATAGCCATCTTGTATCACCTCTAGAACCCACTGGTCTGTAGTGATCTCGACCCACTTCTGATAAAAGAGAGAGAGGCAAACTCCTATCTTCTGTTTCCAGAAGTGGTTTGGCACACCTTCATTGGGAGGTTTAGGGTGCTCTACTACCTGAGCCTGCTCCCCGTCTGGGCTGCCTGGGATGAAAGGACCAAGATCTACCCAAAAGTCAAGTCCTCTGAAAGGCCACTCCTCTGTAGGGCCAAAAATGTTGGAATCCCCTAGTATGAACTTTCAAGTTGAAGGAATATGGTGCTTGTTTCTTATCCTCTGGCAAATCGAGGAACTGAGGACTCACCCCACTTATTGGCCATTTTCTCTAGTTCACTCCCAAACAAGAGTATGCCTTTAAAGGGCAACTTTGTAAGGTTAGACTTCGAGGTTGAATCGGCCGATCAATTTGACAGCTATAACTGATGCCTAGCCGCAACTACTGAAACCAGCCCTCTGGCCGAAGGGAGAAGCAAAAGCTGGAAGAGCTCAAAATGGCCAACCTAGAGGAAGCAGACATCGCAGGCAGATGCTTAGAAAATGTGGCGGCGGCTGCAGAACCCGCTTCTTCCGAATTAACAGCTACAATTGTTGCAGCCCGGGAGGGGAGACTCAGTAAGTTGTCTAAACAAATTGAAGGAATAGGGACTCAAATTGCCAGGGTTAAGCAGTGCATTACAGAAGTGGAGCAAAGGCTATCTGGGCTGGAGGACCGTGTACAAGCCATGGAAAGCACAAACAAAGATCTCAAAGCTTCTAAAGAATTTCTACTCTTTAAAGTGGACGACTTAGAAAATAGATCCCAGACGAATAATCTCAGATTGGTAGGCCTCCCTGAGTATGTTCCAGATAATTAACTAGTGGAGGTCCTGGAAAAATGGCTGTCATCAGCTCTGGCTCTAAATATGAATAAAGGACCCAACAACAGCAACATCAATCCCCCAAGTTGGGAGGAATGATAAACCTCATGTGATTATTTTTTGTGAACTTAATTCTGCCTATAAATTGGATATTCTTCAGGCATACAGGCGAATATATAATCTGCAATATGAGGGACAAAAAATGTTACTCTTCCAAGATTATTCTGCTATTGTGGCTGAAAAAGAGAAGATACTTTGCACTGCTTTGCGCTCAACTGATTAAGAAAACTCTGCGCAATTCCCTATTATTCCCTGATAAACTATGAATTACCCATCATGGCAGCGCATTCCATTTTAACTCCACAAGAAGCCACATTTTTTCTTCAAAACATGGATACTACCTGAATAACCTTTTCACTGTGCTGCTTTGCTGATTGTTCTATATGGTTACATTAATGCCTTCGGTATATGATTGGCTACATACCAACCAGTTACAGTTGGTTTCTTTGGACTTCCTTTTTTTTTCTCTCATTGCTGCTTTCTTTTCTTGATGGGGGTGGAGCCCTCACAACATGATCTACGAGCCCCTCTATGTGGATCCTAGTTTAGATTTTTTGTGTATCTCTTATTTTTATTTCTATTTTTAAATTCACATGTTGTTCTTGTAGAACTAGGGAGGTGTGGATGTGGGGAATGGGGAAGTTTAAGGGTATGAACACAGATGTTTTCTTATTTCTCATGAGTCCTCCTCAAAGGTCCTGATTAATCTGGTATATCTTGGGGCATGTCCCAGGCTGGGGGGGGGGGGGGGGTTGTTCTCCTTTATTCAGTGTTAAGAAATCTTCTTTCTTACTTTCACTTGTTGATTTGGGATTACGGCTAAAAATCTTGTGTATCTCATGGAATGTATGTGGTATTGGCAATGTGGTGAAATGTTTCAAACTATTACAGGCTATGCAGCGCTTTCACGCTGACATAGCCTTACTCCAAGAAACACATTTAACTGCCATTGAACATGCAAAATTACAGAAGCAATGGGTTGGGCAAGTATATCATGCCTCTACTACTACACATAAGGTAGGTGAAGCAATATTGATACTGTACACAAATCTTTATTTTTCCAACAACTTAAAGTTTTGCAAGACCCTGAAGGTCGGTATATATTTGTTGAGGGACATTTATTTGGACACCGTATACTTATAGGAAGTGTCTATGCACCCAATGTATATTCTCACTTCTTTTTTGCTCAGATGGTAAACATATTAACACCTTATTCTCACATTCCTATTCTTATGCGCAGTGATTTTAATGTGGTCTTTGATCCCCAAATTGGATCAGTGTCCTGCAAAAACTGCCAGCAGTAATGCTCAGAGATGGGGTATCCCATATCTGTGCGAACATCTGCGTCCTGTGGACGTTTGGAGATGTCTCCATCCTTTGGAAATTGACTTTGCCCACTATTCAAGGGCCCATGACAAAAAGTCTAGGTTAGACTATTTGTTACTCTCTGACATCTCCTTTTCACAAGTACAGAGTGCAGATATTGGACCTATGGAAATATCAGATCATGCGCCAGTATGGGTCACTTTGGAGGGGTTAACAGAAACCATACCTAAGGGATCTTGGAAATTTCCCCATTCTTATCTTACTGAACAATGGAAAGAGTACGTGGAATTTAATGGCGTTCATTCTGAAACCCCTCTAATGTACTGGGATGCTGCAAAAGGCAAAGCTACATCGAGGGGGGCTACTATATCCTATGTAATTCGGCAAAAACGGATGAGGGCCAAAGAAATTCTTTTGGTGGAAAGAAAATTATACTCTGATAAGCGGAAACTGCTTATAGACCCTTTACCATTAATAAAACACAATTCCTGTCTAAGCAAATTTCACTTAACACATTGATTCATCAGCAAACCCAAAAAAGTATTTTGTATTATAAATACCAATTTAGCATGTTAGCTAATTTAGTCCGGACCTGGCGGGGGAAATTGCACATAGTGGAAATGAAGGGCTCACACAGACAGCTGGTGTGGACCTCTAAAGAAATAGGAGAACTATTTGTCTCCTATTACAAATACCTCTATTCAGCTAAAGAGGTGGATAATTGTGAAGTCTCGATGTACTTAAATAAGATTACCGTGCCTATGCTAACAGAAGATCAATTGCAAGCAGTTAACGCTCCTTTTACATTCACTGATATTTACTCCCATATTAAACAAGCACCTTTATATAAGACACCTGATCCAGATGGGTTACTGGGGGACTTTTACAAGATACTGCTTGATGATATTTGCCTTCGCTTGAGAAGCGTGTATGACCATCTATTGCAATAGGGTGCAATGCCTGTGAAAACTAACACGGCAATTATAGTTGTTCTACCAAAACCAGGTAGAGATTTGAAGTTGACAGGTTCATTCGGACTGATTTATTTACTAAATTTTGATGTTAAGTTACTGGCAAAAATATTAGCAGATAGACTGTCTAAACTTCTCCCCTTACTGATTTCTACAGAACATATAAAAGGGAAATATGCTGTGTCTAAAGTGCTTGCTTCTATAGCCCACTCCGTGCAGTTTGAGTTAAATACTCTGCTTATCAGTTTTGATGCAGAGAAAGCATTTGATAGGGTCAATTGGAATTGTTTGCTGTTTTAGAGAAATATTGGTTTCAAGGTCATTTTTTGGATTATATTTGTATTTTGTATAAAAACCCTAGAGCGTGTACACTCGTTAATGGAGCCCTCTCAGACGCCTTTTCTTTACACTGGGGTACTCATCAAGGCTGACCACTTTCTCTGCTTCCTTTTGTGTTATCTTTAGATCCAGTTATCCGTACTGTATTTATTTATTTTGAACTTTTATTTACCGATGTTCATGTGCAAAATTACATATCACGTCAGTTTACAATGAAACGTATATAGCAATAAAGCTCTACAGAGAACAAGGGTTACACAGAACTGGGATACATTAAAACTAAGTAAAGGATATATAAATATAAGGTGCTAGTAGGTGTATGCAAAAAAAACTATCCGCATATAACAGGATAAACAAAACCAAAAAGATCCTTAAAACGGGGTGAGGGAAAGGGTGGGCAATTTCCCCAGAATAAATTGAACCAAGGCAGTTAAACTGAGCAAAGAAGAGACAATAAACAAATAGAAAATAATAAAAGCATATCTTGCAAGCAAGGGGGAGAGCCTAGCTCAGAGTCCAAACTTAAGTCCAGTCCTGACTTGCGGGAAGACTTGAGGGGTAACGATCATCTGACTAGGGAAAACAGGTAGGTAAGATTGCTAGTCTAAACTGCTCATGATAGAGAGAGATGATTCATCTGATTAGGGAAATGCTTGACCGAATAGCCACATTTTGAGGTTTTTTTTGAAAGAGATCGGGCATGGATCTTGCCGGAGATCCGGGGGGAGAGCATTCCATTGTGGAGGACCGGCTGTTGAAAGTGTGCGTTTCCTTAACAAAGATTTGGCTGGGGAGGGGGGGGGGAGGGGGCGTAAGGGATGCCTCTGTAGGCAGCTCTAACTGGTCTAGGTGGCTCGTGGAAGCGAAGCGGGCTATTTAGCTCAAGCGGGATGAGATTATGCAAGGCTTTATGAATTATCGTGAGTACTTTGTAGAGGATTATACATTTAATGGGTAGCCAATGGAGGTTCCAGAGTGCAGGTGATATGTGCTCTCTTTTGTTGGTATTGGTCAAAATCCTGTACACTTACATGAAAACATTCCTGGAGTTGCCATTAGGAACCACTATTTTAAAATTGTGGCCTTTGTGGATGATTTGCTTTACTACCTTGTGGATCCGCAAAAACATTTCTCAATTCTGTTACAGATGATTTCACAGTATGGTACCATAGCTGGTTTGAAACTAAATTTAGATAAGTCCGAAGCTATGGCTATTGGCTGATGGAGCATGCATGATTGAACGGGCACTTTCCCTTTAAAATGGACAGAACATAAGCTAAAATATTTAGGTATTTGGATCCTGGAGATCTTTCTGGACTTTATTCCATTAATGTTACTACTTTGCAAAATGCCACTACAGCTAGTCTGCGGAAGTAGATGCCGCTGACTCTATCCCTTGAGAGTTGATTTCAATTGTACAAAATGACTATTTTCCCTAAATGGCTTTAAACGCTTAGTATTCTACCTTTAATCATTACTGGAAAAGATATTCATAGATTGCATGGGGAGCTCCGACACTATTTGTAGAAGGGTAAGAAGCCTAGCATAACCCTGACACAATTTATGGCTACTAGCAAACAGGGCGGGATTGGTTTACCTGATATTTGATTATATAATTATGGGGCTCATCTCCACCATATAGGTGACTGGCTTATGGTCACATCTTTTTACTGTGATTATGCTTATGAAGCAGCCATTACTTTCCATTACAACTTCGCTTTGTATTGCATGCTAGAGGATCGCAGATTTCTATATACTTGAAAACTCATATCCTTTTGTCACCTGCTCGGAAAGCGTGGTGTTGGATTACCTCTAAGATGGGTCTAACTTGTACGGTCTCTCTCTTCTTACCTATTCTTGGTAATTTGGCCTTTCAGCCGAGATTAGATAGCAGGGTTTTTTCCACCTGGTCACAATAAGGGATTTTTCTATTGCCTCATGCTCTTGATGAACAGGGGTGAATGCTCTCCTTAAACTCTATGCGACAAAAATTTCCTAATAATATCACGATATTCAGTTACTTACAATTGAGACATTATACGAGGTCTTTAGACATAGATACCCTTGTACCTAAAGGATGGGATGTATTCCAAGACTGGTTTGACACAGGAGACCCATCCAGACATCTTCTTTTCATAAACCTTTGAATTTCTCTTTTGGTACCATTTCCTTAGAACCTATGGGCCAGATTTTAGTATCTACGCCCGATTTTATAACATGCAAGTGCAGCTGCGCGCATGTTATAAAATCCGGGGTCGGCGCGCACAAGGGGGTGCATACTTGTGCACCTTGCACGTGCGAGCCCTAGGGGAGCCCCGATGGCTTTCCCCGTTCCCTCCACTCCCCCCCCCCCAACCTTCTCCTATCTAACCCGCTGGTTGCCGGCGCGCGATCCCCCAGCACAGCTGCCTTGCCGGAGGCCTCGGTCCCACCCCCAGACTGGCACCCCGCCCATGCCCTGCCCCTTCCTCAAAGCCCCGGGACATGCGCGCGTCGCCGAGCCTATGCAAAATAGGCTCGGCGCGCGCAGGAGCGGGTTTTCAGGGTTACATGCGTAACCCTTTGAAAATCTGCCCCTGTATGGTCCAAATGGACCCACGAATTACATTTCCCTTTCCCTGATTTTATGGCTTGCTTTGGGTATATTTCTAATATCTCGCAAAATGCACAATTGCATGAAATTCATTTTAAAATATTGTCTAGAACATACGTATCACAGAGGCAAGCCTTTTTCATGGGATTAACGGATTCTAATTCATGTAATAAATACATGGATAAAGTGGGAACATTGGATCATTCCTTTTCGTATTGTACTAATGTTCAAGCTTTCTGGAAACAAGCATTTGGCTACTTGGATGCTGTTCTGTCTTGTACAATTACCTTTTTCTGTACAACTTGCTGTATTTTCTTTTTTTTACTTTGGAGAGAGTTTACACTGAGGAACAAAGGATATGGTTGAACGTACTACTATTTTGCAATATTGGATCCTTCTTTTGTTTTTTGGAGAAATGCTATTCATCGACTGTTAATCATGGAACTGATTGTGGGTAAACAAAGCCACCCTACTAAGAAGAGAAGAATTCCGAATATATGGCTTCTTTATCTGGATTCTCTATCTACATGGGTTAGAAGCTTGCTTCTGAACACCTACTGATGGATCTTTGTTAGTTGATACTGGATTCACATCTGTGAAATTTGGGGGTTTCTACATTGCTTACTTCTATTTCTTGTTCATGTTTACTATGCTCCTGTTGTGTTCAGAGTCAAAACCAACAGGTTGCATCCTTGATTCTTTATAATTTGTACTATTTGTTTATTGCTTATTTGATAACAATGATTATAAAAAGATTTTCAAATAAAAAGGTTGAAGGAAAATCAAAAGACTGCCAGCATAGTTTAATAGTGAGGTGAAAAAGGCAATTAAAGCCAAAAGGACATCTTTCAAAAAATTGGAAAGCAGACCCAAATGAGGAAAACAGAACTTAAGCACTGGCAAGTTAGATGTAAAAAAGTAATTTTATTTATTTAAAATGGTCTTATATACCACTTCATCATAAAAAATATCGAAGTGGTTACCATAAAAACATACATAATAAGAAAAATCTTTGACGTACATAATAAAATAGAGCCTACAATAATGCAAAATAAATTACAAACCAGAAACATAAGGTAGTACAATTTCATAGAAAAGAAATACGAAGAAAGGGAACGTTAGTCAGTAGTTAAAAGATTAAATGCCAAGCTGCATAAATAGGTCTTTAATTTCTTTTTGAATTCTTTCAAGCCTTAAGGAATCAGGAAAAGAATTCCACAATACAGGACCTGCGACCGAGAAAGCTCGTTTTCTGGTTAGATCTAATCTGGCTAGTTTTATGAAGGGTACTTCGAGAAGGCTTTTATTTAATGAACAAAGATGACGAGTTGGCTGATAAACATGCAGGCTTGAGCACAATCAAATATTTGAGATTTTATAGAGCAGATTGTGAATGATCATGATGATTTTACATTGGATGCGGTAGGAAACAGGTAGCCAGTTTAACGAAGAGAAAACGGGCGTTATGTGACTGCGTTGTGTAGCACCGGTCAGGATGTGTACAGCAGTATTTTGGATTAATTGAAGAGGGCAAATGGTGGTGGCTGGAAGACCTACATATAAAGCATTACAATAATCGAGGCATGTTAAAATGAGGGCCTGTAATACAGTTCAAAAGTCTTGAGAGTAAAATAATGATTTCAGACACTTTAGCAGATGAATTTTGAAGAATGATGTTTTAACCAAAGCAAAAATATTGTGAGACATGGATAAAGTAGAATCCAAGGTGATTCCAAGATTATACACTTTTGTTGTAATGGGAATGGTATAATTATCTAATTGGAAATGTGTAGGTGGTAAGCATGAAGATTGTGGAATGGTGGATAAATGTAATATCTATTACATTTGTCCACCATTCCATAATGGTGGACAAATTCCATAATACCCTATTAGACGCCTTCTTTTTATGTAACGCTTATTAACACTGTTTCGCTGTTCTATTTATTTGTTTTTTAGCCGTTCTATTTATTTGTATTTTGCTGTTCTATTTATTTGCATATCGCTGTTCTATTTATTTGTATTTTATCAGACACCTTGTTCAATGTAACGCTTAGCCGCGATTGTTCTGTTATAATGGAAACCGATATGATTTGATATTTTTTTCAAGAATGTCGGTATATAAAAATTCTAAATAAATAAATAAATAAATCTCAGTTTTTAATGGATTGAGTTTCAAACGGTTGTGTGTTAACCAGATATTGATGGCGCTAAGACACAGTTTCACAAAAGAAAGTGTAAGTGACCAGGAATTTCTGTAGGGGACGAAGAATTGAATGCCATTGGCATAGACTTTAAAATCTATGCTTAGACCTGCCAAAAGATGACACAGGGGAAGGAGGTAAATGTTAAACAGAATAGCTAATAAGGATGATCCTTGAGGAACACCGGATGGTTTAGTGTACCACTTGGAATGATAGGAACCTATGTTTATTTGTTGGAGACGATCAATTAAGAAAGAACTAAACCAATTAAGAACTAAACCAGTAATCCCGACTGATTGAAGGCCACATAGTAATATTGAATGATCAATGGTATCAAATGCAGCTGAGATGTCTAACAAAACCAAGATATAATCTATATTTGAATCAAAACCTCTGATTACTATGTCGAATGAGAATATAATTAAAGTCTCCGTACTATGTCCTTTCTGAAAACCGTGCTGATTTAGGTGAAAGATGGTATTGTCATTGATGTATTCAGTTAATTGGTGCAGCACGACTGATTCAAGAATTTTTTCACGTGAGATTAGTGTAGCAATTGGTCGCAGATTACTGAAATCAGATACATCTAAGTTTTTTTTCTTTGGAATAGGTAAGACAGTAGCTTGTTTTAATATTTCAGGGAAGATACCTAGATTGAGAGAAATGTTTACAAGATGAACTAAAGTTGGGGCCAAAACTTCTCGAGCAGCTTTTAAAATGTATCCTGGGCAAGCATTAAAGGGGCTGGATGAAATTTTCATTTTGGATATTATCCGAACAATAGTGGAGGGATCAATATTATCAAAGGAGAACCTAGTACTGGTAGCTGCAGATAAATTTGAGTTAGGTATCGGTCAATGAGAAAATACTTTTGAAATATTTATAACCTTGTCCTTAAAATAATCAGCTATGTTATTACAGTTCAAATTGTCGACATGTGTAAAAGTATTAGTTTTTTGAGTTGGCAAAGACTTTACTATGTTAAAAATAATCGAAGGATTATCATTTGCAGCTTGAATTTTGTTTGTGTAGTAGTTCTTCTGGCATGGCTAAGTTGTTTCCTGTATCTATTCAAGCAGGAGTGAAAAGTGTTTTTTCTTTCCGTTGTGGAATGCTTGCGCCATTGTTGTTCATGGCGCTGTAATTCAGTTTTCAATTCTGGCAATTGTGGAGTGTACAAAGGAGAATTTGGTTTCTTTATAACATAGCAGAGTCTTTGTGGAGCAATCACCTCCAAAGTCTTAGTTAGAGTGGTGTTCCAGGAGGTCACAGAGCAGTTAATGTCGTCATCTGTTAAAGTGGGTAAATTAGGTAACATACTTTCTGTAAATAGATCTAAACTAATCTTCCTCTTCTTAACATAAGATTGTTCACGATGAACAAAGTTTTGATTTTTGCGTAAAATGCTACTATCGAAAGAAATTAAAGAATGGTCTGACCAAGGGACAGATTGCACATTCAGCTTAACAGATAGCATATGGATAAACTGAGAATTACAAAAGAGTAAGTCGAGCGAGTGACCATGACTGTGTGTTGGTTCTTGAATCAACTGTTCCCAGCCTAAACCAGCCATTGCTCTATAAAGAAAGAGACAGTGGGGGGAGGAGGAGGAGAAATATTTACATGAAGATTAAAGTCGCTAAGTAAAATAGTTTGAGAAAGATCTACAGGAAGAGAAATTAAGGTTTCAAATGGAGGCGATAAGTCAGAACTTAACAAACCAGGCAGCCAAAAAATGCAGAAATTAGCACTAGAAGTTGAGATTAGCATGATTTCATAAGGAGGTTTAGAAATCAAGGCTTTCCTACGAGGGAGTAGGGAAGCCTCAATGGTTAGGTCTGGATTCAGAAAAAAAAGATGTAATCTGAAGGACACAAATTGTTAAGGGTAACAATGTCATTATCAAGTAACCAGGATTCAGTAATAAACATACCATCTGGTTTATGAGTGGAAATTAAGTCGTGGATAATTGGGACTTTTTTCTAACAAATTGGGCATTAATTAGTAATAAAGATAAAGTCGACAGTATCAAGGTTATAGAGTTAACAGAAGGCGATATAGATCGCAAGGCATTTCTTGAGACATAAGTCAATTTACGATAACAAAGACAAAGGTCTCCATCTCAACCATTGCTAATCACAGTCTGGATTTCCCTGGTGATCGTAAGTGAAAAGATAAAATAAGAAAATACAGAATAGTATTGCTGTTGTTCTTCTGGAGTCCAAGTGTTAACTTCAGAATGAATATGGAAGTTAATAAAAGGTGAGACCTAAGGCAGAAATAGAAAAGAGAAACGATACAGACAAAGGGGAGGCACGAGGGGATGCACAAAAGGGCATGCCCCTTTGTTGCACTCCTTCGGCGCGCAACGCAGCAGCGCGTGATACCTCTGGCGTCCTGCCGGGCCCTTCAATCGTCGCCCAGGTGATGTCAGTAGTGGGGTGGGGAAACCCGCAGGGTAGAGGGAAGCTGCGGAGGGAATAGCAGAAAGTAGAAAGCGTCCCAGGGGAGAGTCCAAGCAAGCAGGCAGCAGACGGACCAGGCTCCTGAGTGAAAGCCAGGAGCAGACAAGCAGTGGTTATGCAGGTATCTTCGGCTAAGAAAGAATTTGAAAAGAAAATTTTCAAAGAGATAAAAACAAGTGCAAAAATTTTCAAGTAGATTTAAAGTAAAAAGTGTGTGAAGGACTCATTTGGGCCGCTAGATGACATAGGGTTAAAGAATACACAGGGAGTACAAGGAAAAAGCAGAAAAACTAAACAAATTCTTTGCCTCTGTCTTTACTGAGGAGGTTGTTGGGTTGATACAGTGAGCCGGTTGATATAGCGTATTTGGATTTTCTAAAGGTATATGACAAAGTCCCTCATGAAAGGCTACTCAGGAAATTGGGAGATCATGGGATCGGAAGCAGTGTCCTATTGTGGATTAGTAACTAGATAAAAGACACAAAACAGAGGGTAGGACTAAATGGTCAATTTTTGAAATAGAGAAAGGTTGTTAGTGGAGTCCCCATGTGTCAGTCAGATCTCAGAATCTTTATGAACGATAACTTGGAATCTTCGGCTCAATGTGTGGTGGTGGTGGTGGTGAAAAAGGCAAATACAATGTTAAGAATTAGTTGGAAAGGAATAAAAACTGAGAATATTATAATGCCTTTGTATAGATCCATGGTGCAATTGAACTTTGAATATTGTGTGCAGTTCTCTGCCACCCCCCATCTCAAAAAAGACAGAAAAGGTACAGAGAAGGGCAACAAAAATGATAAAGGAGATGGAGGAAGGGTAAACAGATTAGGGCTTTTTAGCTTGGAGAAGAGAACTGAGGGTATATGATTGAGATTTATAAAATCACGAGTGGTGTAGAATGGGTAAATAGGGAATGGTTATTTACCTTTTCAAACAACTCTAGGACTAGGGACACTCAATGAAACTGGCAGATTTAAAACAAATCAATCATAGGAAGTATTTTTTCACTCAGGCACAATCAAGCTATGGAATCTATTGCCAGAGTACATGGTCAAGGCAACTAAGATAGTTGGGTTGACAAGAGGGTTGGATGAGTTCTTTAAAGAAAAGTCCATTAACAGTTATTAGTCAAGAGGACTTGGGAAAGCCAGTGCTTATCTCTAGTAACCTGGACTGGCCACTGGGCATTGGTTTCTACCTTTCAATTAAAAGTATTTCCTGACACCGATCTTTTGTTCTAGTTGCATCACTGTCAGAGGAGACAGGATGCGGGGCTTGATGGACCTTGGTCTGACCCAGTGTGGCACTTATGTTCTTATGAAAGTAATCCATCTGGAATATTAAAATATATAATTCCTATGTGATAATGTCTTTATTTTGAATGTAATCCACTTTGCGACAAATTTACGAAAAGGTGGAATATCAAATGTTTATAAATAAATAAATAAGACTTATAGGTTATAAATAAACATTTAACAGTCTACCAGCTTGGGGTGTTGTGTAAATATTAAGGATGCAGTTTTTCACTTGGCCATAGATGCTAAACTGCCTGGCTATGACTCTGATTTTTATCACAACACTATTCTCACCTCCCATATTGCAGACTCCCAGGTCTATATGGCCAATCATTTGTAAATTCTCTGCAATGACATGCTAATTTTTGCTGTTCATCCCTAGGGACTTTCATTTTCAGTTTTTATTTTATTTTTCCTGGGAATTTCAATATTATAAAAAACATCAGTGGAAAGATGTCTTTTACACTGATTTTTCTTGTTTGTTATAACAGTCATTTTTCTACGGATTTTTTTTTTTATACCATTGAAATTCCTTAGAAAAATAAAATAAAAACTGAAAACAAAGGTCCCTATTCATCCCCTAAGACAAATTAGAGGAATTTTATTTATTTATTTATTTATTTATTTAGGGTTTTTATATACCGACATTCTCGATATACATATCAAATCAAGTCGGTTTCCATATAACAAAACTGTCGCCGGTAAGGCGTTACATTAAACAATAGACAAAGTATTGAACAGAGAACGTGCAGCGTAACATTAAACAATCGACAAATTATTGAACAAAAGAACGTAGAACGTTTTTTAGTCCATCAAGCCCAAAGGGGAGGTCAATGAGATGCATCTAGTCCAGTCGGCCTATAATGTATTTGAGAAGATAAGAGCTGTTCTATGCATGACTATGATGGCCATAGTCATGCATAGAATAGCATGGTTTTGCAGAGGAAGGAGGAGGGAGTGCCTGCAGGGATAGGGGATGCTTACTATTTGTGGTATCGCATTACCATGCGGCTTGTCCAGGATTGAGCAATGAGCAGCTGTGATAAAGGTGCACACACTTTCTATCTATGGCCCTAGATTTTGCATTGAGGAAAGGAGGGGGTGGGGGTGGAAGAGGACAGTGAGTGTACGCTATCTGTGTTAACACATAGCGCTGTGCAATGATTGGGGTACCGGGTGCTTTCAGGGACAATATGCACACAGTCTGTAGTAACACACTATCACCCCTACTTCTGCTCATCCAGGACTGTACTGTGATATGTCGTGGTCATTGTTAGAGACAGAATGCTGGGCTTGATGGCCCTTGGTCTGACCCAGCAGGGCATTCTAAATAAATACACGTTCTTATGAATGGAAGGGGGAGGATGTGGAGGTCTGTGGGAGAGAGTGAGCACACACTTCCCCTGGCAGAAGCACCGGAAGAGCACCCCTCTGCATGATCATAGCCCAGCAGCAGCCTCTTCTTTCTCTGCTGAAAGCTGCATTGACCCTGCATTTCTGTTTTCAGCACAGGGAGCTCAGCAGGGAAAGCAGTGCTGATTTTCTGCCATGTCAAGCAGACTTTTCCCTATTGTAGCTGGAGTGGAAGGTGGAGGTTGTCACTGGCTCTGACTTGGAACTTTTTTTTTTTTTTTTTTTTTTTTAAAGAAAATAAACACTCAGAGAGAAGCTGTAAGACACACAGTGCAGCTCGGTACCTGATAACTCTACTTCTCCGCGGTTGCAGACCTGCTTCGGTCGCCAGAAGAGGTGGGATAGACCACCCAGACCCAGAATTGTGTCCTATAGTATCCAGGAGAGTTGGACTGTCTGAATTTGTGGTTTAATTAAAGCAAGTTCTGACTGTCCTGAATGCTCAGCTCTACTGTTCCTGCTTGTCTGTGGCATATGGGAATACTGTCCCAGCCTGACTGTACTTAAAGAAATAAAGATCCCGGCCGTCTGAGCTGCTGCAGGAACAAATCACTGAACATTTACTGCCAGGTTCATACAGATATACGATTAACCAGGAACTAACTGTTTTCAAACTAACTAAAAGCATCGGCGTGCGTGTCTGTAAGTGGCAAATCCAGTTCATGCACCCTCAGTACTAAGTTTAATAGAAACACACTATGCAGCTTTAGTGCTGCATAGTCTCAAACGATCCCTGTACAAACGCAAGCGTTGTATACTTCAGCCTGATTGATCTGCATGCAAAACGAGACTTAAGCCCTACCTGTATTTAAGAAATAAGAACAGATACGGATACGGAAGCCATGACAGCTGCGGCAGAAACTCTTCAAGTTTTACTTCTATAGAGTTGCTGCTGCTCCTGGGCTCCCCCTAGTGACTACTCGCAGCAGCACATGCTTACAGCTAAATCCAGCAGTGCCAGAGTATCTCTCCAGATAATCAAACCAGTGATAATTTTCTAAACAAAAAAGGTATTGGGTCAGGTGTAGTCCCAGTGGCAGCCTCCACCTTCCACTTCTTTTCACAATGAAGAAAAGGAAGCAAATTAAAAAAGGGTCCAAGTTGGTGATCTGGCAGAAGTTCACCACTACAAAAACCTCCTATTGAAACAGTGGAGTACAGTGAGTCCTATCCAAAAACCTATTTATATAATCTCTTTCAGGCCGATGCAATACCAGGCGCTGGCTAGTGACTACTAGGAGCCAGCACATGGCTTAACACACAATTGGACGTGTGTTCTAGTTGCGCGTCCATAATCCATGATGCAAAACCGGGGTTAGCGCATTCAAAACACATCCAATGGAGCATGTAGGTTATAGCGCTCATCACATGTAAATTCATATTGATGAGGCTATTACCTATTTCCCCCGATTAAAAAAAAAAAAAAAAAAGCGCGCTTGACGTACACATTTTAACCCGCAAAAAATAATGCCTGCCCAGAATGGAAGACTAGATGGGCCTGTGGATCTTATCTAGCATCATTTTCTCCTTTTCCTAATGTAACACTGTTATGACCGTCGGTCACAGATGGCTGCGACCGCGTCTACTCACATCCTGTGCTGTTCTGCTTCCCTCTCCGGGCCTACTTGTGGCAGGAGCCAGCCTCTACCGCCTCGTACCTCAAGGTTCATCGTGGCGGCCAGGACGCTGCCACCCACACCGACTCATGGCCTTCCTAGCCGCGCGCACCACCAGGCCCTCTTTTAAAAATCCTACGGTGGGAGCCTCAGGGGCATCCCTGATTGATGACATCACTTGATCAGGGTTCATAAGCACCGCCTTCGCCCCTTGCTAGCTGACTTGGCAACAAGTTCCTCTATGTGTTCCTGTCTCTCTGGACCTGTAGTGGTAATTTTGGATCTCTCTAGGACGCTGGACCCTGGTTCAGATACGCACTCCTCGGGGGCCTGTGTGCGCTCGCTGGAGACACATTCTCCTGGCTTCCCCCGTTCCTCGGGCTAGCCAGTGCCTCCCAGGAGTCTTCCCATCAGCTTCCCAGCGCCTCGGGGCTGCCCCAAGATGCCATTGCCACTTGCGAGTTCAACCCTGTACTTCCTCGCTCCTCGGGGCTGTGCCTACGTTATACTCCAGAGACAGCCTGTACTTCCCCGCTCCTCAGAACAGTGCCTACATTTACTCCAGTGACTGTTCATGCTTCCCTGCTCCTCGGGGCGGTGCACACGTTCAATGCTGGTGACTGCCGACATAGTAACCCCGAGAAGTGGGAAGGTTCATCACCTGGAGACCCGACTCGGGCTTCCCTGCTCTGTGGGGAAATCGCACGTCATCGCTTCAGTACCTCTCCTGCTACGCAGCTCCACCCTCCCGGGGTTGCCCTTGCAATACCTCCTGTACTACTTGCTCTTGCCTCCTGCTCCTCGGGCTTGCCTAGCATTACTCTCTCAGAGGTCTTCGTTCAGGTACTGCTTCTCAGTCTACTTACTGTGGGATCCCTCCTTGCTGAGCTCCTCATCCCGCTCCTCGGGACCTTCTCAAAGTCTCTTTCTCTCTCCTAAAGCTTCTGCTGAGCGAGACCGCGCCTCCTGGCAGTGTGGACCTGTGGGGCTCTGCCCCACAGGTGCTACCAACTCCCACCTTGGGCCAAGGGCCCACGAAACCCATAAATCATAACAAGCACACAGCATTTCTGTGATAACATTTTGTATTCGCTATACGATAATGTGCCATTGGTAGGAAATATTTTATGGCAAGCTTTTTGTGCAGTGGACATTGCTCCACAAGAATGTGTTGAAGTATGACAAAATTGGGTAAAACTTTAAATGTAAGAGAATGGTTAGATAATCTTTTTCTAACTTTTGTGTCGTCTTTTTTTTTTCTTCTCTATTTTGTTGCTTTATTCATTCTTTCCTCTTTGCTTTGCTTTTCTCTCCATCTCTTCCTAAACAATTCTTCTGTCTTCTTTCATTCCTCACCCCACCCACCATGCTTTCCCTTCCTTCACAGCCTTGTCTTTCCTCCACCCCAACCCTTATTGATCAGCCTTCCCTCTATTCTACTTTTCTCTTTCTTGTGAAGTTTTCCTCCCCCTTTGCAGGACTGGTTTAACCTGTTTGACTGACTCGGGGTGAGATGAGAAGTCTGCCTCCCTCTGGGGCTCAGTGGCCCTACCAGCGAGCCACCTCCCAATAGTCCTGTGGCCCCATCGATACCCTCCTTCCAGCAGCTCCTGAGTGAAGAAACAACCAGTGATGCCCTCTCTTTCACATGAAAGAGGCTGCCAGCTGGGAAGTAATTTGCATTGTTAGTAATGCCATGCTAGCCTGATGTGTCATGAAAAAATGAGCTTTGCCTAATTTGTGATACAACACTGGGAAAAATTATTGCTAGGGAATTCTATAGTACTGCTCTGAATTTTGCACATCATAGTGCCATATTCCTATGGTTTATCATGAAGGATGGAATTCCTATGGCAATGCCCTCAAACTGGACAAGAAGATGTAGGGACACACTTAGGATGTCCTTCATGGGGGCAATTTTCAAATGTTATGTGGGCATGTGCAAATTGCATGTGTACTTTTGCCTGTGAAGTCTGCACTAAATCACAAGGAGAAAGCAAATACATAATTTCTCCTTTTGAAAGCTGCCCAAGGAAAATGCACCTGCAGGTATATACTGCTTTTTTTTCTGTGGATAATTTTTCCAGCCAAACCTGTGTGTATTGTTGTCCTACTTGTCCTAACCCTGCCCTGTTAACACCACCATGAAAATGGGGGGGGGGGGGGGGGGTGTGTTACAATTATGCATCTTGAGAAACACCACACACACTTTTAATTACACAGAGGGCAGGCAATTTTTAAAAAGTGCTTTCATCTGGACTTTGAAATTTCCCTCTAAACCCACAAGAAATGCTTGCATAGGCAATAAAGGGTCATCATATGAACATAAGAAATTGCCATGCTGGGTCAGACCAAGGGTCCATCAAGCCCAGCATCCTGTTTCCAACAGTGGTCAATCCAGGCCACAAGAACCTGGCAAGTACCCAAACACCAAGAAGATCCCATGTTACTGATGCAATTAATTCTCCAACTTTTGCTCATTTCAAGGGAAAACCTTGCCCGGTGGTTTTTGTACGGAGGCTTAATGTAAGGATAACCGATTTGCAGTTATCCTTACATTAAGCCTCCGTACAAAAACCACCGGGCAAGGTTTTCCCTTGAAATCAGCAAAAGTTGGAGAATTGTGTAAGGGAAAGAGGTTTGTTGGTGATTAGTGAATACTGATGCAATTAATAGCAGTGGCTATTCCCTAAGTAAACTTGATTGATAGCAGTTAATGGGCTTCTCCTCCAAGAACTTATCCAAACCTTTTTTGAACCCAGCTACACTAACTGCACTAACCACCTCCTCTGGCAACAAATTCCAGAGCTTAATTGTGCATTGGGTGAAAAAGAATCTTCTCTGGTTAGTCTTAAATGTGCTACTTGCTAACTTCATGGAATGCCCCCTAGTCCTACTATTACCCGAAAGTGTAAATAACCGAGTCACATCTACTCGTTCAAGACCTCTAATCATATCCCCCCTCAGCCATCTCTTCTCGCCCGTATGACATAGTGAGGGCAAAGGTAGCGCCGGCGCCATTTTGAAGATTGGCAATACGGCCCACGTGCAGGAGGTCGCTCCCGGACCCCCGCTGGACTTTTGGCAAGTCTTGTGGGGGTCAGGAGGCACCCCCCCCCCAAGCTGGCCAAAAGTCCCTGGGGGTCCAGCGGGGGTCCGGGGGCAATCTCCTGGACGCATGACGTCGGGAACCAGGAACCAAAATGGCGCCGGCGCTACCGTTGCCCTGTCACATGATAAGGGCAAAGGGCCACTGGCGCCATTTCTCTCAACGCAGTCGTGGTCAGAGAGAGGGAGATCGCGTCGGGAGCCCCCCACTGGACCCCAGGTAATTTAAAACATTTTGGGGGGGTTCGGGAGGGTGGGGGATTTGTTTTAAAGGTTCGGGGTGGGTTTTAGGGTTTTTTGGTGTGCCGGTTTTTCCGCCCTCCCCGATTTACGATTTTTAACGATTTTTAAAAAAATAAAAACACGCCGATAAGATTTTCCTCCCCCTCCAGCCAAAATCGATCCTTAAGATGATCGATCACACGATTCACACCCCTAATTTCTACCCATATAGATTCTACTGAGCATTTAGTCTCTTGTATGATCTTTATCCTGTGGACTCTATACCCTCCTGGACATAAAGTGCCACACCCCCACCAAGTTGATCCTCCCTATCATCGCGATATAATTTGTACCCTGATATAGCACTGTCCCATTAGTTATCCTACTTCCACTAGGTCTCTGTGATGCCAATCATGTCAATATCATCATTTACTGCAAAACACTCTCTCTCCCATCTTACTCCTTAGACTTCTGGCATTGGCATACACACATTTCAAAGTGTGTTTTTTGTTTGTATTAAAACCTGCTTTTCAGTTCTTAGGGATAATTTGGAAATCTTTAGCTCAGGTGATTTTTTACATATATGCACATGGACTATATGTTTGCTTTTATTGGAACCTCTCTGTTGGGATGCCCTAACTCTCCTCTTTCATTAGTATCCTTCAAGGATACATTTCTCCGAACCATGCACTGCTGAGTGACTGTCGGCTTTCCCCCTTGTTCTAGTTTAAAAGCTGCTCTATCTCCTTTTTAAAAGTTAGTGCCAGCAGCTTGGTTCCACTCTGGTTAAGGTGGAGCCCATCCTTTCAGAAAAGTCTCCCCCTTCCCAAAATGTTTCCCTAGTTCCTTACAAAACTGAATCCCTCTTCCCTGCACCATTGTCTCATCCACACATTGAAACTCTGGAACTCTGCTTGCCTCTGGGGACCTGCACGTGGAACAGGAAGCACTTCAGAGAATGCCACCCTGGAGGTTCTGGATTTCAGCTTTCTACCTAAAATCCTAAATTTGGCTTCCAGAGCCTCTCTCCCACATTTTCTAATGTCGTTGGTGCCCACATGTACCACGACAGCTGACTCCTCTCCAGCACTGTCCATAATCCTATCTAGGTGATGCGTGAGGTCTGCCGCCTTCGCACCAGGCAGGCAAGTTACCAGGCAGTCCTCACGCCCACCAGCCACCCTGCTATCTACATTTCTAATAATTGAATCACCAACTACGATGGCCCACCTAACCTTTCCCTCCTGGGCAGTAGCCCTGGGAGAATTGTCCTCAGTGCGAGAAGACAATACATCACCTGGAGAGCAGGTCCTTGCTACAGGATCAGTTCCTGCTACACCAGGGTGATGTTATCCTACTGGGAGACCTTTCTGATCCAAGGCAGCACTGGGGCTGCCAGACTGGATTTGGGACTTGGCTACTATGTCCCTGAAGGTCTCATCAATGTACCTCTGTCTGCCTCAGCTCCTCCAAGTCTGCTACTCTAGCCTCCAGAGATTGGACTTGTTCCGAAAGCCAGGAGCTGTTTGCACCAAGTGTACACATACAATCTCTCACCGGTGGGTAAAAAAATCATACATGTGACACTCAATGCAAAAGAGTGGAAAACCCACCTCTTGCTGCTGGATTGCTACCTTCATTTTAATTTTATTGAGTTCCTAGTTAAGTTTAGGATACTAAGGGAGTTGGAATTAGAGTACTTTAAATTACAGGTGAATTTAGTAATTACTGAGCTAGTGTCTAAACAATGGTATGATTAGACTTTCAATAAGGGCTGGTACAATAGTATGATTTAGATAATAGCCTGACTGATTATTGAGAAAGTATTTCTAGCCTGAAAATCAAGGGTTGAGTGGGTAGGAAAGACAGACACTAGAATTAACTATCTCTAGCTCGCACACAAACTCTAAGAATATATCCCACTATTTCACCTTTCTCCACACTTTTATAAGTCCAAAGATTTCCAAAAGCTATACTTACCAATTCTCTTTAACCAACATTAAATTGATCTTCACTCAACTAATTGAAGGGTTTGAGATTTGCTCACACTGTAAAATCACTTTGCCTTTCACCTTATTTATTGAAATGTAATTGTTTGGATGGGACTCACATCCAATAAAAATATCAAACAAACCATGAGCTAAGAAATAGATTTACTTAATAATTAGAAAATAGTGTATTAAGACTAGGGAATATGAAGTGAGTTTTAGCAATAAAACTCCAAAACTAGGAGAATTAAAATCCCACTGGGAAACATTCAATGCTGTTAAGAACTAGAATTAGGAGATCAGTCTTGAATGAAGCAAAATCTGAAGGCAGCAAAGGTCAGAGCTTCAAGTGTTTGATGAGCCAGAGAGCGATGTTCATGAAACTGTCAGCCTCCGCGTCCACTTTGGAGAGGGCGTGATTATTTCCCGGGTACCAGAGCACTCTAGAGCAAAAGAAAGAAAGTAAGAACATAAGAAATTGCCATACTGGGTCAGACGAAGGGTCCATTAAGGCCAGAATCATTTTTCCAACAATGGCCAATCCAGGCTAAAAGTACCTGGCAAGTACCCAAAAACTAAGTATAACCCATGCTACTGATGCTAGTAATAGCAGTGGCTATTTTGTAAGTCAACTTGATTAATAGCAGGTAATGGACTTCTCTAAGAACTTATCCAAACCTTTTGTAAACCCAGCCACACTAACCACATCCCCTGGCAACAAATACCAGAGTTTTATTGTGTGTTGAGTGAGAAAGAATTTTCTCCAATTAGTTTTAAAAGTGCTACATGCTAACTTATGGAGTGCCCCCCTAGTCATCCTATTATCCGAAAGAGTAAATAACCAATTCATATTTACCCGTTTTAGACCTCTCATGATTTTAAATACCTCTATCATATCCCCCCTCAGCCATCTCTTCTCCAAGCTGAACAGCCCTAACCTCTTTAGTCTTTCCTCATAGGGGAACTGTTCCATCCCCTTTATCATTTTGGTTGCCCTTCTCTGTACCTTCTCCATGGTAACTATCCTCTGCCAAGGAGTCCTGAAATTGCAGAATACTTTGTAAAAAGTTACTCTGGAGTTTCTACACTGTTGTAAGAATATCCTGAGTTCAGCAAGAAATACAAAGGTCCAGAAACAGTATTAACACAAAAATTGATGAAAGCATGAAGGCTGGTAGTATATGAACTACGTAGCAGGTATTCCTATCAGAAAGATATAACTAATGTATTTGCAACTATATAATCAGAAATAATGAGGCCTTACTAGGTCAGAAATAATGAAGCTGTACAGTAACTTTAGTTTGGCTTACATATCAAAGTATAAACACAGCTGCAAGGTATTTAGCTTAGCCAAATATACAGACCTTCACCTAGTTTAGAAAAAACACATATATAACAAATTATAACACTACCTAGAGTTTATCATGCACACCAAGAGGAAGTATAGGAATAATCAATAATTAGGAAACAGCCAATCATAATTGGTTGTGAATGAGACATCAAGATGGAACACAAACATTGTTTTCAAGGAGACAAAGCTAATAGGAGGAGGACATCAACAACGGCCAACTGCCAGGACAGAGAGAAGAATAGCATCAGAATGGCCAACTACGTTGTATCAGTTGCCATATGAATTAAGATGTTGGTGAGAAAAGGATTATTTATTTTCGTTTTGGGGTTCTGAATGCTATTTTGGTTTATGAGCTTATAGAATAAAGTTATACACAATTGTTTTTTGTACTTGTCAGTTTATTGTCTGAGAACTTTCTGCTAGTACTGCAATAAATTACCCAGAGACCAAGATCCCTAAGCTGCACCAGATCTTTAATAAGTGCTGGTGAAAAAAAAAGCTGGGATCTGTGGTTGTGAAGGCTCGGATGTGGGAGATGATGTAATCATCTCCCTAATCATTGCCTTCCTCTTAGTATGAGGGATACTTTATATAGGCAATTCAAATATTTGTCCCCACTGATCGAATAACTTCCTTCACAAACCTTAAGTATTGTACTCCTAGGGTGGAAATTGGAGGTTTTGGAGCAAAGCTAAGAAAGGAAATTATATTACTCACAGTTCCTGAGTTCTGAACTTGAAAAAAGCAGACTGAGTTGGAGGAGTAATTCCAATACAACTTCAACAAAGCCGCGTGCCCCTTTGGCGCGCGCGCGGCTTTGGTGACACGCCAGCGGCATTGATGCGCCACAGGGGGCTGGCTTTTGAACCTCAGCCAGGACCAGGGTCCTCTTTGTTACACCCTGATCTTGGATTTCTTTCTGTCTTGTCCTTTCCCTCACATCCATCTTACCCCTCCCCTATTTCAGATTCCTGTCCCTGAATCCGTGAAGCAAAAGCATGCCTCTCATACGTAATTTTTTCCCTTGGTACACATGAGCTCTTCACCTTTTTAAGCAGTGTCTCAAAATTATCTCTCTATCTTCAAACTGGAAACTATTATCAAAATCTCTGCCTTGCTGACAAACTTATCTATGCCCCTCTCCTCTTTCGCCAACTCCAGTTCTGTACGTTCCACTCTGCTGCACCGCATGCTTGAAACAGACCTCCTGGAGTTGATGCATCATATGTTCCCTCCTTGACTGTATTAAAATCCAGTCCAAAACTCACCTTTCTGAAACCCCTTTTAAATTTTAACACCTGATTATCCCACTCACAGCCCAACTCATTCTAACCATTTTCTTAACAAATGAAATTCCCAATTTTGCCCTGTATGTCCTCTGTTGATTAGTCTTTAAGCTGTATGAGTAGGGACTGTCTCTATGTGTTTTTGTATAGCACTGCATAGGTTGAGTCATGCTTTAAAAGTGATAAGCAGTAGTAGTAGTAGTTGCCATTGTTACAAAGAGGGCTATCTTCTGCTCATCATCTTCCACATGGGCTTTCATTGCACTGAAATAGGGGTGGAACCATTGTTTTGAACTTTTCCAAGACACCTTCTAAATTATTTTGCAGCTTCACTGTAATCATTGCCATCCTGTGCCTTCAACCCTATATCTTACCTGATAAGCCCTCTCTTCAGGATATTCCATATTGGGTGAACCCAGCACTGGGAACAACTTCCCATTCTGGATGCCACTTCTTGCAGGCATAGTGAGAAGCAAAGGGGAAGAGGTATGCCATAGGGGAATATTTTTGTGGGGAAGGGAGTTAACTATCACTTTCTGAAGCATTCACTGATTTTTTTGTGCATTTGCCCTCAGAGGCTTGGCGCTCAAAGACTCTGCATCACTACTGCTTTATGAAGGAAAGGTCCTCTGGAGGAGAACGCTTCCTGCTTTCAGTAGGATAAGGCGGCGATGGCAAGTCATCGGTGTCTTGAGAAGAATCGTCGGTCCAGGTGTCATAGGGATCAGGACCTGCCCCTCTAGGAGCCTGAGAAGGACAGGACAATGGTATTCCTGAAGGTCCCGGTCTAGGTTCCGAAGGCAAGGAGGGAAGAGAGGAGGTGAGGCTGGAAGGTGAAAGAGAGGGGATGGGCGATGTGATGAGAGGGAGGGGATGATGGAGGAGGCTGGGAGGAGAAAAGGATCAGCTGAGATGATACAAAAAGGATTGGAAGGGGTGAGAGAGGGGATGAGCTGGGAAGATGAGAGGAGCTGGGGGATGCAAGAGGTGCTCAGCTAGAGGTTGAGAGAAAGGATCAACTGGAGAGGGTGGAAGGTGAGAGTGGAGTGATTGTTGGAGGAGGATTGCATCCATGCTAATTTGTTTTTGCTATCCTCTGTGGTCAAGTGAATTTTCAAGGGTTAAAATGAGATCACATTGGCTAAAGGTTTGGGGAACCCCTTAAGCGGGCTCGTACTCCTGGATGCACCAGTGGCCTGGCCCTATGCCTGCCTCAGTGCTTTTCTATATCCTGCTGCAACACCAGTGAGTCCTACAATCTCCTGGAGGCAGAGAATACTGGATGTTTCTGTGATGCGCCACCTCCAAGTAGTGATGATGTCATGGGAAAAAGCAGTATGCTCTGCCTTCATCTGCTGGTAGGGGGCAATAACCCACCTGTAAGGACTGGACTGGTGTAGCAGGATGAAACAGAAATATAAAACTTCTGTTTGTTTATTTTAGCTGTTAGCCTGCTGTAATTTATGCAGAGAAATTTAAACTGATACTTGTTTATTTTGGCTCTAGTTTTCTTTGCAGAGAATTTTAGAATGCCGTTTGCTTATGTGCCACCAGACAAGTGCTGTTTTTTTCCACAGAGGAATTTAAACTGTCATTTGTTTGCGTGCTACCAGCTGCAGGCCTGTTGAAGTTTTTTAAAATTTAAAACCGCTTTGTGCTTTGCCAGACTACTACAGTTTGGTAGAGAATTTTAATACTGTGATTTGTTTCTTTTGCCTCTTGTCTGCTACAGTTTGCAGAAAAGTTCAGATTCACATTTGCTTGCTTGTTTGCCATTGGTCTACTGCAATTTTAGGCCAGAGAGAACTGCATAGTCAGGCCAGGTAGTAAATCTGTTGTGCTTTGAGCCAAAGTCAAGGTATTTTTATTTATTTAAAAACGTTTCTATACCGTCGCTAAGTTATATACCATCGCAATGGTTTACAAATAGGCACATAGACTAAGGTTAGTAAATCTAGGATATTGTACATTCTAACAGGTGCCAATAGGTTACAATTTCATAAATAAAATCATTATTTGAGTAATGCTGGTCAAGTCCAGGTATATTATTGAGTTACTATCTCTTTGAGATATTACTTCTTAAATGTAGGATTGAATAAATTCATTCTCATCTGCATTACCCTGTACTTTCATTCTCTACCCTCCACACTCTTTAGTGAAGGCTTTTTTAAAGAGCCATGTTTTTAAATTTTTCTTAAAAGTTTTGAGATTATTCTGTAATCTGAGTTCAGGGCGCATCGTGTTCCATAGTATGGGCCCAGCCAATGATAAAGCCCTTTCTCTCACTTGGGTTAATTTTGCTGACTTTACTGAAGGGATTGTTAGTAGTGCTTTGTTTGCTGAGCGGAGGTTTCTTTGTGGAACGTGTACTCGTAAGGCTGTGTTTAGCCAGTCTGCTTCTTTATCATATATTAGTTTGTGTATGGTACATAAGGCCTTGTGTATTTTATCCTGTATTCGATGGGTAACCAATGTAAGTCTGCTAGAGTTTCGGTTATATGGTCCCTCCTCTTTTTTCCCGTCAGTATTCTGGCTGCAGTATTTTGAAGTATCTGGAGTGGTCTTATCGATGTGCTTGGGAGTCCTAGTAAGAGTGCATTGCAGTAGTCAGTGCTGGAAAAGATAAGTGTTTGCAATACTGTTCTGAAGTGGGCGGGTGTGAGTAATGGTTTCAATCTTCTGAGGACCATAAGTTTTGCGTAGCCTTCTCTTACTTTTATAGATATGTGTTGCTTCAGGTTGATTTCTGGGTCCAGCCTATGTTTGGCAGATTCAAGGTCAGCATATATGGTGGGTCCTTCGCAATAGCGAGGTCCTCCCCAAGGAGTCGGCAAGCAAGCAGGCACTATATGGTTGGGCACTTCACCACACTTTTATATGTTTGGAAAATAGTGAAATTGTCTGCCATTTCCTTCCTCAGGCTCTCTCTTAATCCCAAACCCTCCTCTAGTTCTATTTTAAATTGCATAATCAGAATGCCAGCTGAGATGAGAAGAAAATATATTTAGATAAATGTACATTTGTCTAAGACACCAGGCTTGTGCATATTGAAGAAATGTAACAAGATATCTTAAATTTCCTATGATTTGGTGGCACACTGTCCCTCTACATCCATACTACATCCAATGCTCCAGCAAGTCCTGCATACATCACAGCTTTGTGAGACTCTAAAAACAGATTTCCTCAAAAACCCTCCACTTCCAATCAGTTCTATTGAACAATTTTCTGGCTGAAGTGTAAAAAAAAAAAAAAAGTTTGTTTTTCCTCTTTGCTCCTGTTTCTATATTTTAAAGTATCTTTTTCTTTTTGTGTCTGTGTGCATCTTGTTTTCTCTGTATACTCCCTCTTTTTCTTTCTCTGCATTCTCTATCTTGTTTTGCATTAGTCTCTCTGAGTTTCCTCACTTACCTTTCCTATCCCAAAAACCATGGTCCCCTTTTCCCTATAAACACTTCCTTCTCTTCTGCAGGGACTAGAAGACAAAAGAAGGGAGCTATTTTTCAAGGGGCCTCAGATGTGCTCTTCTTCCCTCTCTCACAGGCAGTGGGGCAGGTTCCTAGGCCTATGAGCTGCTCTCCATCTAAATCCTGATTCTCATGGTTCACTTCTCACCGCTTACAATTGGCTGATCCTCCACCCACCCAAAATTTCCCTGTCTCTGCCCCAGATGAGGCTTATTATCCCCAAGTAGTAGATTTCCATTGTCTTCTATGCAATGCAAAAACAGTGCTAGGTAACATCAGTGCAATGATTTCGGGATGCACTGTGGAGTTGTGCAACTTTTTGTTTTTGCAATACAAGGACAGAAAGACAGGGCAGGATGTACAAGAAAGACTTCAGCTGGTAAAAGGAAATGGTCAGATCTGTCATCATGGAAAGTGAAGACAACAGGAGAACCGGCAGGTACAAATTCTCACTCACCGAACAGGGACACCATGGGCCCTTAGAGCTCGGTAATATTCTATCCCTTGCTTGTTTGGGACGCGCCTGTCCTCCTCACCAAGCATCAGCAAAACAGGAGTCTTCACCTGAAAAAAACAAAACAAAACCCCACAGTGAGTGGCAAAAGTACTAATTAGAGCCAACACAGCACACTCCAGGGAACAGAGATTACAGCAAGATATGAAATTACTACCCACAGTTCCCTCAGCACATTCCAGTAGATAGAAGCTGGTGACACCTTACAGACTAACAAATTTGAGGCATAAAGCTTTTGGGGAAATTAGTTCACTATATCAGATGCAACTGATTAAATGAACTCTTGTCCTTGAAAGTTTATGCCTCAATGAATCTGTTAGTCTATAAGGTGCCAGTAGCCTCTGTGTTGCTTTGGCTACTACAAGCACGGCATAACATTACTAATCAGAGTCCCTTCAGCACATTCCAGGGGCTAGGGACAAAGCAAGATGGATTACTACTTATAGATCCCTTGGCAAAACCCAGGGCACACAGAACATAGTGAGACATGAGATTACTAACCAGATCCCCTCCAGGGGACACAGACCACAGTTCTGCTGTAAACCGATATGATGTATCCACTAATATCGGTATAGAAAAGTCTATAAATAAATAAATAAATTTATCCTCCTCCCCATATCAGCCAGTTCTTCCTTCACTTCGGTTCACATCACCATAATGTATTGTTTATAAGATTTCAAATCTTGGTGTAAGACCCTAAACTACGTGCGCATTTCCGAACGAGTAGGAAACTCTGATACTAGTTTTTGGAGGTTCTTTCCTCCATGTTGTCGGCTTCAGCACCATCCCCCACCACCATTTTTGCTAAGGCCAACTCACAGCCTGATTCTGTTTTCTGGTAAGAAAACTGTTTAAAATCGACCGATTTTCTCTTCATTGACATCGGCAACATTACCTCTGGCAGATCGGGGTAGTTGGAGGTTTTGTAGTGTACAGATGCCTGAGTTTTCAGCTTGATTACAACTCATGGGGGAAGGAGCTCACTGATTAAGCTGCTGGCAGCCTGGATGACATCATTTCCTCCCCCTTCTATTTCCCTTTTGACCAATCCCCTATTATCCATTGCATGACCCTTTGATCTCTGAACCCTATGATATAGCTCCGGTGCCTCCTCTTCACCTTCTCTGCAAATTCCAGTAGACATAAAGTATAAGTCCCCCCCTGTGCACAAAACAAAACCTACAAACAACAAAGTAGTGATTACCTCCAGAGAATTACATTGGGCCTGGAGGGCACCACCTTGCACCTGAGCTATTTAAAAACACAAAAACCAAAAGAAACAGAAAAACCATGAAATTACAGGTGCTCCTTTCCCAGAGATATTCTCCCCCCTCCCCCGCTCTTGCAGATTCTCTCCCCTAGTGGAAATGATGAACATCCACTCCCATTAATCTTTATATTGCTCGAACACAATTATAAACGTGGATATCTTTAAAACATAACAACTTATTGCAATTGCAAGAAAAACTGTTTGAAATATTAGACTTCAGTCACCATGGCTTCTTATGTTCTTATAGTCATCACCTTATCTTAAGTAATGATGATAAAACCACTCAAATCCTAAGAAGCAAAAGCAGCAAGGATAGCTCTTCATAGAGATTAGAGAAGTATAAAGGATCTCTACCTGAGAGACATACTTGATAGGAGATTTATCTAGCATCTGCTTCCACACAGAGGCAACAGGAAGAGTATCCATACAGTAAGAAACCCCTACTTCCACACTGCACCTGCAGAGAGAAGAAAGGACATGACAGGAGCTGGAAATGGGGATGAAAATTATTATAGCTTTTTCATGTCAATATGACTGCTATCATCTGAACCTGAATCTCAAATTAATTATTCCAATGTGATTATCATCATTTCAAAAATCACAATGTGATCATCAAATATTTCAGGCTCTCAATTTAAGAATGGGCTAGAGCTTTATAAGCACACAGATGAAATGAAGACTGTCATATTGAAGAAAAGTTTTGAAACAATCTTGCTACATAAAAAATAATGTAGTTAGATTACCATTTTTGAAATCTGCCCACTGTAACATGGGCAATTGTGCCTGAGCTGTTTCAGAATGAGGGTACTTTTTGCTGCATTTAGGGGAGGCATTCCCAGGAAGAGGCTGTTTTCCCAGTCAAAATTTGCCTCTAGAAAAAGAAGGTGCAACGTCCCCACAGACCCTGTAGGAAATTTATAAAACCCAAGGAGTTTCCCTCTGAAAATGAACTTCAAGGTACGCAGGTATAAAAGTACATACTAATTTTACGGCTAGGCAGGTTTTTTGGAAATTATCAGATAAGACTAAATGTCGCCTTCTTTTCTTCCTCCTACACAAGTTCAGACATGTGGGAAGTACCCAAGCCCAATTAATTAATCTGGGAGGGAAGACTTTAGGGCTGTCCTGAGAACCCATGTTTCAAAGGTGGCATTATATGTTGCATGAACATCCAGACAAATGATTAGTGAAAAAATGTAAGTAAGACCAAGTGACTGCTTTACAAATATCCTTCAGGACAAGAGCAAAAACTATACCCAAGAAGAAATTTGAGCTTTCACTGAGTTTGCCCAAAGGACTTCCAGAGGCTGCTAACCTTGCAAATAAACAAACTGAATCAATCCGTGTCACCATTACAATGCCCTGCAATTAAAACAATCTGTCAGATTTCCTAAAAAAGGATTAGAGACTGATAAATACATAAGAACCTTTTTTCTCTTTTTTACCCTCTTGTAATCATGTTATTTTAATTTTAGTTTAATGCTTTATTTCCCCTACCTCTCCTTACTCTCTAGTTATTATGTTTCAATATGTTCTATTTGTATTATGTTAAACTTGTTCGATGTAAAGCGCCGCCACAGGCACTAGTTTCATGTTACGCTGTGAACCGATGTGATATCATTGATGAATGTCGGTATATAAAACCGTTAAATAAAAATAAAAAAAAAAAAAAAAAAAAAAAGAACCACCCAAGGAACATGCAATAACTGGATTGACCTCTCTCCTCTCATGAACACCAGTAAAGACAGTGTCTGATTTGAGTGGAACACAGAAACCAGTTTAGGTAAAAAAGGATTTGTCTACAAGACACTGAAAACAATGAGAAGACCAGAAAATGATTCCTCAAGGCAAGGCTTGTAATTCAGAAATACCACTAGCTGAACAAATGGCTACCAGAAAAATCATCTGCAGTGATAAAACCTACAGGAAAGTCTTGTACAGCGAGCCTACTAAAGTTCTATGAACCAAAGCCATTTGAATGACCTGCAAAAACTGTTTCACCATCTTTCTCAAGGCCTCATTTTCAGAAGCCAGAGAGGAAATGCACACAACAGCTGTCCCTCTGACCCCAGCTGGACCAGAATGTCTATCCCTTTGAAGCTGTACTTCCAGTGATTACTAAAGAACCACAGGGGGCCTTGGCATTTTTGCTTGTTGTCATTAGTGGATTGATGGCAACCTCCACACACGATCCTATCTTCTGAAAAAGTCTCCAAGCTGAGCTCCCACTCTCTGGGAACCAACACCTTTCTGAAGAGAGGCAGACTAGATGTTTCCTAGTCTGCAATTTGAGTCATGGAAATTTCAGAAGATTCTGCACTGCCTATTGAAAAATTAGATGCATTGTTTCCTTGGAGACCCCTCCATTCTGGGTGGGTGTCTGTTCCCATAAGCACTGCCATGGCATTGTCAGCGAGAACTTGAACTGCCATTATCTTCACCAAGGACAGGAGAAGCAGTGGAGGAAACGCAACAAAGCTAATCCAAAGGCCCTGGTTTCCAGGCTATTGATGGACCAAGAGCCCTCCCCTCCTGTGACCAAAGCCTCTGGAGCAACCCATTCCTGCTAATGGGCTCCTCATCCCCGCAATCTTGCATTTGTTTTAAAGAATACCTATTGAGGAGGATCTAGATTCATCCCCCTCAGCAAGCTTAGTGATGTTGACCCCCAAGAGAGGTTTTGCCTCCATCATGGTTCTGAGATTGAGGGGACCAGTGAGACAGATGGAAAAACTGCAGAGGACACATATGAGCCCTGGACCACTGAACAAAGTCTAAAAAAGCTGCCATGAAGCCCAAGAGCTATAGATAATCCTAAACTCTGGGAACCTTCTCAGCAAGAAATTTCTCTACCCGACTCACAACTGGAACCACTCTTTCCTGAGTGATAAAAGCATGCCATACTGGTTCAGACCAAGGGACCATCAAGCCCAGTATCCTGGGTCACAAGTACCTAACAGTAAATAGATCTCATGCTTCTCTCCTCCAGGAAATTTCAAACCTTTGAAACCCAGCTACACCTTCTGCCTTAACCAAATCCCCCAGAAACAAATTCCAGAGCTTAATTGTCTATTGAGTGAAAAAGAGTTTTCTCTCATTTGTTTTGAATGTGCTACTTACTAACTTTATGGCGTGCCCCAGTCTTTGTATTTTTTGAAAGAGTAAATAACCGATTTACATTTACCTGTTCTATTCCACTCATGATTTTATAGTTCTCTATCATATCCCCCTCTCAGACATTTCTTCTCCAAGGTGAACAGACCCAACCTCTTTAGCCTTTCCTTGTAGGGGAACCATTCCATCCTCTATCTTTTTGGTCACCCTTCTCTGTACTTTTTCCAATGTAACTATATTTTTTTTGAGATATAGCAATCAGAACTGCACACAGTATTCTCAGTGCAGCCTTACTATGGAGCAATACAGGGGCATTAAGACATTTGACATTTTATTCTTCATTCCAATCCTAACATGGTTTGCTTTTTTGACAGCCGTAGCACACTGAACCAATGATTTCAAACTATTGCCCATTATGAAGCCCAGGTCCTTTTCCTAAAATGGAACCTAACATCGTGTAATTACAGTGTGGGTTACTTTTTCCCATGTACATCAATTTGAACTTGTCCACACTAAATTTCATCTGCCTGTTGCGTCAGGTCTCAGATGGCTTCACCCGACATGCCTCACCTCTATTTCAGCCTTCGCCACCAGCCTCGGGAGAATGGCGTCTGTAGCATCTCCTTGCCACACCCTCAGGCTTCCCCTGAGCAGCTCTGGTGCAGCGTTCCGCCATGTTGACCTGAGGCCTCCTAGAGCGCACGCACCTCTTGACTTGTAGCAGTGTTGGCGCGAACCTCGGGGGCATCCTCCTCGAGTGACGTCACTGCTTCCTCCTTCAAAAGGTTGCCCATTTGCTGACTCTCGCCGAGTTAGCAACAGATTGGATTCGCTCTGGTCTGAAGCTGTTCTGCTGCTTCTACTCTGCTGGAAGCCACCTTCACCCTTCGGGGTCTACTAACCTGGGTACCCGCTCCTCGGGGGCCCTTTGCTTATTTCCAGGTGCCTATCCTGATACAGGTACTCGCTCCTTGAGGGCCTGTGTGTCTATCCTGGTGCTTGCTCCATAGCATCATATCATATCAATCAAAAATCTCGAAATCATAGCATCTCACCCAAACCTGGACTCCCCAGCCATAATATTGGGAGACTTTAACTTACATGTAGACAAATCCCCTCTCTCAACTAACTGCGAAGCTTTCCTCACTGCCATGTCTCTGCACTTGTTTATGTTCCATTTTTGTTTTTTGTTCACACCCCCTTGTTATATGTAAACTGGCATGATGTGGTTTCTAATCACGAATGCCGGTATAGAAAAACTCTAAATAAATAAATAAATAAATATGTCAGCTATGGGTTTCAAGCAGCTAATCAACAAACCTACCCACAAAGCGGGTCATACGCTGGATCTCATCTTTACAAACCCTGGCATTTCACGCACAGAGCAACCAGTATGCAAACAAGTCCCTTGGTCAGACCACACATTAATCTCCACCACCTTCACTCTGTCACAACCGGGCTACAATCACCACTCCCTACCATCATTTCTCTACAGGAAAACTTGCTCCTCGGAGCACCTCACCAATCTCCTAGCCCCTGATCTCTCTCTCATTGACGTCTCCACTCCTAACTCAGCCCTCCAATCCTGGTCCAAAATAACTGAATCAGTAGCAAATACACTATGTCCCATGACAACAAAAAAACTCAAACACAATGCGACCAAAAGACAACCTTGGTTCAACGACGAACTGCGAAAACTCAAACATCTACTACGTCAGAAAGAAAGAAAATGGCATAAAGCCCCTTTACCAACCTCCCTATCTGAATACAAATGCTCCCTTCACTTATACAAGAGCATCACTTTGAAAACCAAAAGGGACTTTTATGCCCACAAGATCCACAACCTCATCTTTGACTCCAAAGCTCTGTTCACCTATGTTTCCAGTCTAACAAAAACCAACACTCCAGACATTCCATTCGACCTAGCCCAGACAAAAGCAGACGAGCTGGCTCTTTACTTCAGCAAAAAAATCACCGACCTCCTCAAACAGCTGACACCAATTACGTACGCATCCTCTAGCACTTATCTACACCCAAACAAAAACATCTCTCTCAATTTCTTTGAACCCATCACCACTTCAGAGATACAATCGGTCCTGAAGAAAATGAAACCGTCATCACACCCTTTTGATCAAATCCCATCTAAACTTCTTTTACTAATCCCGGATACAATATCGAAAGCACTGGCCGACATTATCAATTGCTCCCTATCCCAGGGTATCTACCCAGACGACCTTAAAACGGGCTCAATTAAACCACTCCTAAAAAAACCGAACCTAAATACCAGCGATCCTAACAATTTCCGTCCCATCTCCAACCTCCCGTTCATAGCGAAAGTTATGGAAAAATTAGTAAACTCACAATTATCGAATTACATTGAGGATCACCAAATTCTGTTTCCCAATCAATATGGATTTCGCAAAGCATTAAGCACCGAAACGCTACTCCTTTTCTCTTACAGACTTCCTCCTCTCCGGCATTGATAAAGGTCACGCTTATTTATTAATCCTTCTGGACCTGTCGGCTGCATTCGATACAGTCAACCACCACATCCTTCTAAATCAGCTGGCAAACATCGGTGTTACAGGCACAGCACTGGCCTGGTTTAAAACCTTCCTGGAGAACAGAAGATACAAGGTCAAAATTCATAATAAAGAATCTCACTACTATCCATCCTCTCTTGGGGTTCCGCAGGGCTCCTCCTTCTCACCCACGCTCTTTAATGTTTACCTTCTCCCACTCTGCCAATGCTAACAAAACTGAACCTGAAACACTTCCTATTCGCAGACGATGTACAAATTGTGATCCCTTTAAAAGAATCCATTAAAAAAACATTAGAATTCTGGGAAAGCTGCCTACTAGAGATCAAACACCTCCTCACCAATCTAAACTTAATTCTCAATGCTTCAAAAATGGAATTCCTGCTTATATCCCCGGAAAACAACATCATCACTTCAAACCCACCAGCCAACCTTCAAACCTCTCACGTAAGAGACCTAGGAGCTGTCATTGACAACCGTCTCAACCTAAAATCATTCATCAACCAAACTACCAAGGATTGCTTTCACAAATTACATATCCTTAAAAGAATTAAGCCACTCTTCCACTCCCAGGACTTCAGAACAATTTTACAAGCAATAATCTTCTCTAAGCTAGATTATTGTAACTCTATTCTATTAGGTCTCCCTGCATCCCATACCAAACCTCTACAGACGGTGCAGAATACAGCAGCCAGAATTCTGACTAACTCCAGGAGAATTGGCCACATCTCCCCAATCCTCAAAGACCTACATTGGTTGCCAATTCACTACAGAATCATTTACAAGTCCATCACCACCATTTACAGTCATCCATCAACACGCCCCGCTCAATTTACAAATCCCTTTCAAAAAACATACCTCCTCCAGACCCATTAGAGAGTGTTATAAAGAATCACTTCATGTTCCACACGCAAAATCCTTTCAACACAAATCCCTTAAAGACAGAGCATTCTCAACAGCAGGACCACCTTTATGGAACACCATCCCATCCGACCTGCGAAAGGAACCGTGCCTACCGACGTTCAGGAAAAGGCTGAAAACATGGCTTTTTAAAAAAGCTTATCCAGACTTCAACTGATCCCTTCATCTGACATCACCAACTCATTGTTAACAATGGGTTCAAATAAAAACAATTCATTTACCGGACATCACCAACACATTGCTATCAATCTCATTCACTATATCAATTCTACTACATTGTAATTAATTTGGCAACACTGTAAATAATTTGCTGTCAGTTAATCTCCCTTTTCTACTTTCTCTTCCGCTCCCAGTTGTGTACTTCCCTGTTTTATTGTAACTGCAATTCCTCTAACCATGCACTTGTTATAGTTCTTTGAGTTCTCTGTATATTGCACACCCTGTTAAATGTAAACCGGTTTGATGTGATACCTGTCATGAAAGCCGGTATAACAAAAACAATAAATAAATAAATAAATATTCTTCAACCTGCTGGAACACTACCTACAGCTACAGAAAGTGAGTACTACTTCTCCAGTCTGTCCATCGTCAGCTCCTCGCTGTTGATCTGCATTGGGCCCTACACCACCATTGTGGAATGGGTTCTCCTCTGCCGAGGACCTCAGACTGTTGATACCTATCCTCTCTCTACTGCTCACTGGGAACTCTATCTACTCAGCTACAAGGAGTGTATATAACATCTGCCAGTCTGTCTCTCCTACAGTACCTTAGTGGACATCTGCATCGGGGCCTTACACCACCATTGTGGGACGGGTCTCCTACGCCAAGGATCACAGATTGTTGCTATCTACTCTCTACTGCCACCTCTGGTGGAGTACAATAGCTGTATAATAAAAGATACATTCTCTGTGTTTGTGCATCTGAGTCTAGCCTGGTGCTTCAGTTCCCTACGGAGCTCCTCCCCGTAGGAGATAACATCACTGTTGCCCCTGAGAATCCACCAAACATCTCAATATCATAACACTGCCATTTAAATGCCCAGTCTTCCAGTCTCACAAGATCCTCCTGAAACTTTTCACAATCTGCTTGTGATCGTGAAAATAAGTTTGGCCTGTTTTGGCATAAAAAAGAGATCCCAGATATTCCGGAGACTGGGAAGAAACAGCTTGCTCTTGGCAAAGTTGATTATTCAGCCCAAGCTTTCTAAATTTGCATAACCCCGTTGGACACCATAATGACCTTCCTGTTGAGACTTGCTTCTGTTAAACAATTCATAATCCATTCCTTTCCTAAGAAATCTGACAGGTTCTTGGAACCATGGCAAGGTAAAAATAGAGTACCCTGAACTGAAAGTGCTTATTCAGGATGCCAAAAAAAACCCCCCAAAACAATAGAAAAACCTATGATGATCTTTCAAATGGGAATATGGAAGTAAGCCTCAAAAAGATTCCAAGAAGAGAGAAACTTGCCCTGCTGCACATTCACTAATATGAACTGCAGGGTTTCCATACTCTAATAGGAACCATGAAGACTGTCATTTACCCCTTTCAAATCAAGGGTGGCTCTGTAGGAACCGTCCTTTAGAACCATAAAATAAATGGAGTACTAACCATGCCCTTGCAAGTGTGAAAATACTCGAGCGTATTAAGAACAGCCACCTTCCCTGAATGGGAAATCTACTACTTCCCTGAGGTTTTGCTTTCCTAGGTCTGTTACGAGCTTGTTCAAGTCCTTGCTAAAGAAACAGTTGCCCACTTGAAAATAAGCTTGCTTAGATGGGCTTTGGAGGAAGCACCTGTTGCCCAATGCCATTGCCACAATAGCTTTCACGCTGCAATCAACAAGACTACAGAACTAGAAGAGATCCCAATGAGGTCATATAAGGTGCCCTTCCAGGAAAGCAGCCCTGGACTTCAGCTGAGCTGCCCCCTGCCGTTCAGGGAGTTGTTGTATCCAGCACAAACATCTGAGCTACACAGACATCACAGATAGTGATCTGCACTGGTAAAGATGTGGATAAAAAGGCATGTTTCAGTAGAACGTCTCTCTCTCTCAGGGCATCCCCAACAGCATGATGAAACAAAAAAAAGACATTATGTGGCATCTGGTGGCAAAACAGTACAGCTTTGTGATGTCTCAACATGTTTGAGCTATTCTCCGAGGATTCCTATTCCATTAGGAGCATATCCTGCACTTCTGAATGAAAAGGAAAGGTTTTAGATGACCTACAGATTCCTTGCTGAATAGGGTGCTATACTGAAATATCCACAATCTGAAAAATTGACATCCTAAAGGACATAACCACCTGAGATATGAGAGACTTTAAAAATTGTTTTGGACAAATAGGCAGAAGACAATCATTCTCACTCCCTGATGCCACTTGTCCTTCCTTCTAAAGACTGACTGATTACATCCACATTATCCTTCAGGACAGAAAATAAAATGCTCTCCCAAAGTCCTCTGTTCCAAGCTCCATTGTGGCTAATTAGGCTCTTATTGCAACTGCACATCCACTACAGAGCCCTGACCCATGGCTGCTGCAGGCCCCCCCTTCACTAAGACTCTAAACTCAGAAGGCCTGTTGTAAAATGCCCAAGAAAAACAAAAATTCTAGGAAGAAATTGCCTAGAAAGGGCAGGGACCTGGCATAGTTTCAGCACAGGTTTCCTCCACATGGGAGACCACAATGGGTCCCCCCCCCCCCTACCCCCAGGATGCAAGGCCTCAGCTAGGAGAAATGGATGGGAATGACATATAAAATAGCGGTCATTCCCACCAAAATGGCCATCCCTGAGGAGAAAATACAAACAGACTCCAGTGCCGGATCTGAAGGCCTGACTGCAACCACTGCTGAACTTTTGCTGCTGGATTTGGGGGCCTTCACAGGCTCTTCTGAAGAACCTGAAGAAGATATAATTGCGATGGAGAAGGTACAGAGAAGGGCTACCAAAATGATAAGGGGAATGGAACAACTCCCCTATGAGGAAAGACTAAAGAGGTTAGACTTTTCAGCTTGGAGAAGAGACGGCTGAGGGGGGATATGATAGAGGTGTTTAAAATCATGAGAGGTCTAGAACGGGTAGATGTGAATCGGTTATTTACTCTTTCGGATAGTAGAAAGACTAGGGGGCACTCCATGAAGTTAGCATGGGGCACATTTAAAACTAATCGGAGAAAGTTCTTTTTCACTCAACGCACAATTAAACTCTGGAATTTGTTGCCAGAGGATGTGGTTAGTGCAGTTAGTATAGCTGTGTTTAAAAAAGGATTGGATAGGTTCTTGGAGAAGTCCATTACCTGCTATTAAGTTCACTTAGAGAATAGCCACTGCCATTAGCAATGGTTACATGGAATAGACTTAGTGTTTGGGTACTTGCCAGGTTCTTATGGCCTGGATTGGCCACTGTTGGAGACAGGATGCTGGGCTTGATGGACCCTTGGTCTGACCCAGTATGGCATTTTCTTATGTTTCTTATGTTCTTATTCACTGCTGCCAATGCAAGCAGGACAGTAGGCATTGCAGCAAAAGTGCCGTTTCACAAAAACTCCAACATTGACCGGGCCCTATTACAAAGGGCTCAGAAGCTGTGCAGAAATACTACAGGCCCAAAAAGGAGACTGATGGCTGGGCAAGCCCACGTTTACATTGGCTCAAATATACCCCCATCCCTCAAGTCCACTGGAAATTTACCTTCACCCAGTTGTTTGCTTCAGCAGAGCGATTGATCTCCTCACATTTCTCCATTTTCTTTTTTTCTTTTTTAAACTTTAATAAGTCAGAGGATGGGGCGTGGTGGTGTGAGGAAAACAATTTGAAACAGAAGAATTTCCCCGAGTCAAAAACAAGCTCCCGCACTGGGCTGGTAGAGCTGAGAGGCTGGGAGCCTTATACAGGGCTTGCTTAACTAGGAAGCCACAGAAGCCTGGTCTGAGGTTTGTTGTCATAAAAGCAGAAAAGGCTAACAAACACATAACTGCCCAAAACGTCTCCACCAGGTTGGACAGAAGCCAAAGCCTGGGAGTCAAGTTCTGCTGCACCAGGCAAGTATGTCCTGCTATCTGCTGGAGACAGAGTATACGGTCTTTTTGCTGGAGCTGTACCATGTTAACTACCAGTGATGTCATGGAAAAATAATGTCCCCCCGTCTCGATCTACTAGTAGGGGGAGATAAATCATGCCTGGACTGGTGTAGCAGGAAGAAAAGGAAGTCCCCTTTTTCTCTCCTGTTTCCCTCCCTAGACTCTCCTTCATTCACATATATTGTCCGTGCTGGAGGCAAAGTCCATTTTGACAGATGGGAGTTAGGCTCATGATTCCTGACAGAATAACCTATGCCTTACTAAGAACCATGAGAAACAGATTCCAAAGGTGCATTTCTCTGATGTACATGGATTTCTGATCTATAATTCTCATTTCAAATCTCATCCCAGCCAATCAGTTTCATTAATATGCCTACAATAAAAATCTAAGCTGTCAGTCCTAAAGTTTAAGTTGTTCTGTGCTCAGTTTAAAAGCCTCTTTTAATTTTGAATTTACCAAGTTAAACTGACACTAAAGCTGAATATCTTTTGCTTCTTATTTCAGTGACATAGTTTAGTTTAACACTGCATGTCATTTAATTTTATGCTCAGGTTTAATTGGTGAAATCTTAGTAGTCTGTTCACAAACCAAACATTGTTCTAACAGACAGCAGCCCAAAACCCCACCAGAGAAGTCAGCACTTCATCACACTAACCAGTCAGGGATATCTGTTATTCCATTCATAGAGGCCAGGTTTACCACTGGATTCCTGGCAACGCAAGCCTTGTATGTAGTTGGGTACTGACCAATCAGATGGCAAGATAGGAACCCACCATGCGATCCACCAATCAAAGCCATCTGCTCAGGATTTAGCTCCTCCTTTTTCAGCATCTGCTCCACAGAGAACTAAAAAGAGGAGAGTGGAAGAGACAACACTTAGACCTGTGGCCACATTTCTGTGCTTACCTGTGTCCCTGAATACATCCTCCCACAGGCTCCATGCAATGCCGAGACTCTGTGAAATCCTCCATCCCTGACTATACCCTTCCACCAATTCTGTTATTCCCATAGTACTAGAGGTTTTGCAGTTTGGCATCTGCTGCTGAAATTCTCCTGACAAAGAACATAATGAGGCTCTGGAAACTTCTGCCCCTTCGTCTTGATAAAACTATTATGCATACAATTATTAATTATAAGTCATTTGGAGTCTATTTAGTGAGTCCTTACCTGAACATCCTTCACATCTTGATCTCCTATCTTTCCAGGCAAAGAGAAGACACTGTCCTGTCCAAAACCCAAGGACCCTCGGTAGTTCACTGCACCAAAAAATGTTAATAGCCAATGTGAACCAGATCATATGACTAATGTTTATTTAGCAGAACTCAGCAAAGGGAGTTACCTCACTAGCTCAAAGGAGTCAGAACATTTCAAAACTTGTAACTTTTCATATAAGTCATTTCATTTCTACAATAAAGTACACCAAGACCAGGATCTTTTTGTTTAAAAGGATCTTTGTGCATGAGGCTGAAAACAATATCATCTGATCAATTTAATAGTGCTCCATAAACAAACCATATTATCCCAAAACATAATCCAATTGCTCCCAGTTTGCGTAGGTGCTCTGCTACCATGGCAAGACATTTTGTGAAAAGATGTGGAGTGGATACTTGGCCAGAAGGCAGCATATGGTACTAGAGGTGATGATTCTCTACTACAGGGTTGTCAAACTCTGGTCCTCGAGGGCCACAAACCGGTCTGGTTTTTAGGATATCTCTAATGAATATACATGAGACAGATCTGCATACAATTGCATGCAAATTTATCTCATGCATATTCATTAGGGTAAATCTGAAAATAAGATTGCTTTGCGGCCCTCGAAGACTGGAGTTGGACATCCATGCTCTACTACAAACCTGATATTTTCTGTGACCTGGAAATATCTCTCTATGTGGGCGCAAGCATCCATCAGATCAAGTCAGCATAGCCAATACCCTTTCTTTAAGAAACAAAATCAAGGTGCCTAGGGAAATCATCTTGAAATTTTTCCTAAGAACATAAGAACTTGCCACACTGGGTCAGACCAAGGGTTCATCAAGCCCAGCATCCTGTTTCCAACAGTGGCCAATCCAGACTACAAGTACCTGACAAGTACCCAAAAACTAAGTATATCCCACGCTACTGATGCTAGTAATAGCACTGGCTATTTTCTAAGTCAACTTGATTAATAGCAGTTAATGGATTTCTCCTCCAAGAACTTATCCAAACCTTTTTTAACCCCAGCTGCACTAACTGCACTAACCACATCCCCTGGCAACAAATTCCAGAGTTTAATTGTGCATGGAGTGAAAAAGAATTTTCTCCGATTAGTTTTAAATGTGCTACAGGCTAACTTAATAGAAGGATTTTTGGGCACTCCATGATCCAAAAGAGTAAATAACCGATTCACATTTACCCATTCTAGACCTCTCGTGATTTTAAACACCTCTATCACACCCCCCCTCAGCCGTAACACCCCCCCAAAAGTGGGGGGAAAATGTATGTGCGTCTTATGGAGCGAATATAAAAAAAAAAAAAGAAAAATCTAATAAACCCCCCCCCCCACCCTCCTGACTCCCCCAAGACCTGCCAACTTAATTTTCTACAACCCCCCACATTCCTGACCCCCCCCAAGACCTGCCAAAAGTCCCTGGTGGTCCAGTGGGGGTCCAGGAGCGGTCCGGGAGCGATCTCCTGGGCTTGGGCTGTCAGCTGCCAGTAATCAAAATGGCGCCGACGGCCCTTTGCCCTTACTATGTCACTGGGGCTAATGGCGCCAACGGCCCTTTGCCCTTACTATGTCACTGGGGCCAACCAATGGCAGCGGTAGCCCCTGTGACATAGTAAGGGCAAAGGGCCGTTGGCGCCATTAGCCCCAGTGACATAGTAAGGGCAAAGGGCCGTCGGCGCCATTTTGATTACTGGCAGCCGACAGCCCAAGTCCAGGAGATCGCTCCCGGACCCCCGCTGGACCACCAGGGACTTTTGGCAGGTCTTGGGGGGGTTAGGAGGGTGGGGGGGTTTTAGTAAGTTAAGTTGGCAGGTCTTGGAGGGGTGTTAATTAATTTAAAGGGTTGGGATGGTTTTTTTTTGGGGGGGGGGGGGGGGTTCCCAGAGAAAGATAAAAGTTTTCTCATCTTGGGAGTGGACCGAAATGGCACTCCGCAGACCTGAAAATAAAATGGGGAGAAAAAAAAATGTTATGCACTCCCCTAATTTGCCAGATAAGACGCACAGATGCCAGGGGACAGAGCCGGTTTAGCACAAAATTTTTTTTTTTTTTAATTTTCCTCCTCTGACTCCTAGGTGCATCTTATGGAGCGAAAAATACGGTATATCTTTCTTGAGATTCGGCGATCAGAATTTTACACAGTATTCAAGGTACGATCTCACCATGGAGCGATACAGAGGCATTATGACAATCTCTGTTTTATTCACCATTCCCTTCCTAATAATTCCTAACATTCTGTTTGCTTTTTTGACTGCCACAGCACACTGAGCCAACGATTTCAAAGTATTATCCACTATGACACCTAGATCTCTTTCCTGGGCGGTAGCTCCTAATATGGAACCTAACATCGTGTAATTACAGCATGGGTTATTTTTCCGTATATGTATCACCTTGCACTTGTCCACATTAAATTTCATCTGCCATTTGGATGCCCAATTTTCCAATCTCACAAGGTCCTCTTGCAATTTATCACAATCTGCTTGTGATTTAACCACTGTGAATAATTTTGTGTCATCTGCAAATATGATTACCTCACTCGTATTCCTTTCCAGATCATATATAAATATATAGAAAAACACGGGTCCTAGTACAGATCCTTGAGGCACTCCACTTTTTACCCTTTTCCAATGAGAAAATTGTCCATTTAATCCTACTCTCTGTTTCCTGTCTTATAACCAGTTTGTAATCCACGAAAGGACATTGCCACCTATGCCATGACTTTTTACTTTTCTTAGAAGCCTCTCATGAGGAACTTTGTCAAATGCCTTCTGAAAATCCAAATACACTACATCCACCGGTTCATCTATATCTACATGTTTATTAACTCCTTCAAAAAAGTGAAGCAGATTTGTAAGGCAAGACTTGCCTTGGATAAAGCCATGCCGACTTTGTTCCATTAAGCCATGTCTTTCTATATGTTCTGTGATTTTGATCTTTAGAACACTTTCCACTATTTTTCCTGGCACTGAAGTCAGGCTAACTGGTCTGTAGTTTCCTGGATCGACCCTGGAGCCCTTTTTAAATACTGGGGTTACATTAGCCACCCTCCATTCTTCAGGTACAATGGATGATTTTAATGATATGTTACAAATTTTAACTAATAGATCTGAAATTTCATTTTTGAGTTCCTTCAGAATTCTGGGGTGCATACCATCCAGTCCAGGTGATTTACTACTCTTCAGTTTGTCAATCAGGCCTACACATCTTTTCTAGGTTCCTCTTTAGGAACTTGTTCAAGGCCCTTAGGTCTAGGAAGGGATGGAGTCTTCTTGTTTTCTTTGGATCAGGAAATATTTGGAGTAAAATCCCTGCCCTCTTTCCCCTGGTGGAACAGGCTCTGGTCTCCAAGAGGGAGGAGAACTTCATTTACAGCAGTTCCTGATGCCAAGATGTTCCCCAAGCATAGTTTGGTGGACGGGATAACTAACAGATGTAATCTTCACCCTTCTTTTATTATGCTGAAGACCCAAGTGTCCAAAGTTATATTGGGTCAACAGTTTATGCAAACCCTCAGCCTGCCCCTAACAGGAAGGCCTTCTAATATGGGTATTTGGATCCATGCTATGATCTCTGCAATCTAGTCAAAACCCCATTCCAGGTTTTGGCTGGGGCGCTGGCTGTGGCTTGAAGGCCCTCTGCTGCCTAATGCGGGCACAAGGACCCTGCTGTTGATAGGACCAAGGGGGGAAAGGAAAGCGCTTCCTCTGGTGATAGAAGTCTCACTTCAACTCCATGCTCGTGTATCTCCTGGCTGAGGAGAGTGGAGATCTGGAGTGGCTATGGAGAGCTACTGAAGCATTGCCTGGTATTCTTGGATCTGGGCTACTGCTTCCTTAAAATTATCTCTGAAAAGATTCTCTCCAGTGCATGGCACATCAGTGAGCCTTTCCTGGACATCTGGTAGGAGGTATGAGGCTCACAGTCTTTGAACACCAATCCCCACAGCAGACACTCTCAATGCAGTTTAAAAACATTAAAGGCCAAGATCACATGATGGTGTAGTGGTAGGTGGCAGCACAATCGCGTAGTTCCCACTCCCACTTGCTCAATTTGCAAATTTTAAACCCTTCCTGAATTAGATCTCAAACTCGAAATGGCAGATTAAGGGGCTAAGAAATCCCTTTTGATGTTTTGGGGGGATCAAATGATGTCATCAACACACTTGAGCCAAAGTCCAGTGGACAAGGCGGGGATGGCAGATGACATAGCAGGGGCAGAAGAGGCTGCAAATGTGCCAGAGCTGGCTAGTGAGATGGTGGAGGCAATGTGGGCAGTGATGCAGCAACTGACTGATTGTATTCACTTGAGCCTTGATGCCAAACTCTAGTCTGTTGTGGACCGTGTTGGGCAATTAGTGTCTACTGTTGGAGAAGTGATGGCGCAGATTGACAATGTGCTGAAGCATGAGGAGGGAATGGAAAGGTCTCTCACTCAAACTATACAGCACTTAGAAGTTTGACAGTGGGCCCACAAACGCACTTGCGAGAAGTTTGATGACATTGAAAATCTTACATCTTTCCACGATTCCATCATCACCATGTCGTCCTCCAAGTCATCTTCCAGTTGACGATTGTCCTATTCCAATTTCTTCTAAGGTCCGTTACCTCGGTGTCTTACTCGATTCAGAATTATCAGTGACCTACCACATCTCTTCCGTAGTAAAAAAATTTTTTTTTTTACAAAATTCACCTCTTAAAAAAATCTAAAACCTCTTATTTTATGATGACTTCTGGTTAGTCCTTCAAGCTTTAATTTTTTCTGGTTTTGATTATTGTAATGGTCTACTTCTAGGCCTACCTGATTCCTCTCTTCGCCCTTTACAATTAGTACAAAATGTGGTAGTCCAAATTCTGTCTGGACAAAAAATCCATGACCACATTTCCCCTCTTCTATTTTCCTTACACTGGCTTCCTATTTCACTATGTATCCATTGCAAAGTGCTCTGTCTTATTCACAGCTTAATTTACAGTCAGCTATTTGGCAATGCACTCTTCTCCAGCTCTATCAACCCTCAAGACAACTACAATCCTCCAAAAAATGCTTACTCGAGGTACCAACTGTACACCTGGCTAGAATAGACTTTACCAGACGCTGAGCCTTTTCTGTTGTAGGCCCCTCATTGTGGAACTCCCTTTCTGACAATCTTAGACTATTAACTAACTTTAAGGAATTTAAGAAACAGCTAAAAACTCATTTATTCATGCTTGCCTATAAATAATTTAATTTTTTTCCACTTCTTGCTCCTTTTCTTTTTTTCATATTTTAATGTATATATATTTCTTACCTATTTTATATTACACTGTATTTTTACTATGTATGTTTTGATATGTAAACCACATAGGCCTACCTACATTGATTAAGCAGTATATAAGTTTAAAAAAAAATAAATGGGTGCCGCAATAATTTGCGTATAGTGGGAATGCCAGAATGTGCTGAGGGGAGTGATCCAGCCGGATTCCTAGCAAAATGGATTCCCTTTGTGCTCAACATAGAATGTAAGAACAGGCAGTTAAAATTGATCAAGCACACAGGGCACTGGCACCAGCCCCCCAAAATGACGACTGTCCTAGAGCTTTCATCCTGAGGCTTCATAAGTATGGTGACAAGAGCCATATCCTGGAAGCTAGCCGCAAGCTCAAGGAGATCACATACCAAGCTCGAAGGATCTATTTTTTTCCAGGATTTCTCAGTGAACGTTCAGAGGAAGTGTTAAAAATTCTACTGAAGTTATAAAGGAGCTGCTGAAGAAAGGCCTAACATATGCACTGCTATATCTGGCGAGGCTCCGGCTCCATCACAATGGCATGACCTTGATTTTCAGTGACGCAAAAGCAGCCATGTGGTTCGTGCAGCAGTTCAAGACTCTGGAACCTGGAGTTGAATGAGCTGTCCTCTTGATATATATTCTTTTTTTTAATGATATCCTTATATACTGTACAAGTGGGGCTGAGTGAATGGAGAGATTTAGATATGTTCGTAGTATCATTCGCAACAGGGGGTGGGGGGGGGGGGGCTGGCTTTCTTTAGGATATACGGCTTGGCTGTTGAGAAATGAGGAGGGTTGCGAAAGGGCAGGTAGGGCTTCTTTGGTCAATTATTTTCCTTGTTGCTTATGCACTGCAGCTGTTGACCAACGCACTGATAATTTGTGACAGATGACGGGAAGATCTGCAGTGCGATCTCACTCTTGCAAGGTATGCGGGCTGATGTTGGCAGCACAAAATCGCATCACCTTGCAGTGGATAAGACTGTGGAGAAATGGCGGCCCTCTTTTTTCAGCAAAGGGTCGCTGTCACAATTTCAAGGACAGTGTTGCAACTTATCTGGGACTATGGACTTTGCTTTCATGAGTGGGGGAGGGAGGGGTTCTAGAACTGTGGGTTTCACAGCGGTAGGGACAGGGCATGAGCTTAATTTGCTATGGGGAACTTTGTTGTTGGGGCCATTTGAAGATTTTCAAATGGATACTGCAGGTCATAGGGATTTCTTCACCGAAAGTACCAGTAATGGGTATGGGGAGGGCAGGGGATTGGCAAGTGGTATGGGAGGTGCGGGACAGGAGATGGTGGGGAGATAGGTAGTCGGCACTTCCTTTAGGTCACAAAAGATTCATATAAATGTTGTCTGTTTGTTGCTGTTGGGGATTGGGATGATCGTGGGGGCGTAATGGTTTAAAATTAAGATGGCACATCATTGCAGGAGGAAAGTCTACATGATCTTTGTGAATTCAATTGGCTAGTGGAGTGGCCAACTTTCTCTCTTTGAATGTTAGGGGAATTGGAACGCCAGTTAAACGGAAAAGAATACTAAATTATTTGAAAACAAAAGGGGCAATGATTGCACTACTGCAGGAAATTCACTTTAAAGCAAACAGATCATGCAAAACATTATCGCAAATGGGTGGGGCAGGTGTTCTCTTCCTCCTATAACTTTAAGAGTCGAAGAGAATATTGTGTCCTGATTCACAAGGCCTTTCCTTTTCATGTGACAAAATCTCTACTGGACCAAAAAGGTAGATTTGTTGCCCTGGTGTGTGTTATCTATGACCTAAATTTTATGTTAGTTAATATATATGGCCCAAATGATGGTCAGCAGGCATATTATAGGTTGCTGACTGCCACTCTGGAGGGGTTCTCGCCTTACCCTCTTCTTCTAGGCAGAGACAAACTTTTGTAAGGACCCCTCTTTGGATTGTTCTATCCCTTCTAGCTCGGACAGAGGTCAGTTTCCAGGTCTATGCTACTTGACACAAAATTTGGGTCTGAAGGATGTTTGGAGAGTTCAGTACCCATCAGTTAGAGATGATACTTATTTTTCCCGCTAGACATCACACCTATAGTTTTATAGACTATTTTCTATGTGCTGCCTCACTAGTTAAATTGGTGGGACTAATGGATATTCTGATTTGTTGTATTTCTGAACACCATCTAGTGTTCCTCCCGTTGCAGGTTTCTCTGACAGTAGAGACAAATAAGCAATGGCGCCTTAATTCCTCCTTGTTGGTAAATGATCAGTTTTGCTCCTTGGTGACCCAGGCAATACAGGATTCTAAAATTATATATGAAGAAGCTGAACAATCTGCTATAGTACTGTGGGAGATGCTTAAAGCTGTGCTACGAAGGCGAAACATTATCTTTGCTAGTCATCTCAATAAAGATAGGAGGAAAAAAGAACAATCTTTGGAAAAAGCGAGTCACATGCTGGAGGCTAAACGTAAGGTTACATGTTCCTTCAGGGACTATGTGCTGTTGCAGAAGCACAGGGAGGAATTGTCACCGGAGTGGAACAATATTTCAAATTTGCAAGGCAAAAGTTTTATGAAAATGGGGATAAAACAGGGACCCAATTGGCCAGGGCATTGTGGAAACAGGCTATGTAAACGCTCATTCATGGGGTTAGGGATATGATGGGGTAGTGATGCATCAGCTCTCTAACATCAATCACACCTTTAAAGATTTTTTTGCTAATCTCTATTCCAATCACGAAGAATGTAGTTTAGCTGAGCTAAATGTTTATTTGTGGGATATACCTATCCCTGGGTTCACTGTTATGGCATGTTGTCAGGCTGGCAGTGCCCATAACATTAGAGAAGCTTTTTAAGGCAATGACAGGACTCCCTAATGGGAAGTGCCTAAGCCCGGACGGCTTTGCCCTTGAATTCTACAAGGAACTCTACAAGAAATTCTCCCAGGAATTGGCTCCTCTTATGTTGGAGGTATTTTCTTCTTTACAACAGACCCCTGAGACTACCTGCACTTTATTGGAAGCCAATGTAGTATTGATACATAATAAAGGGCATGATGCATTGGACTCTGGCTCTTATCGATCAATTTCCCTGTTAAATGATGTATGATTTGCATTTTAATGTAAGAATGTCGGTATATAAAAATTATAAATAAATAAATAAATAAATAAATAAATAAATGCTGATATAAAGGTCCTAGCCAAGATCCTACAACTTAGACTGGAAACAGTCATGGAAGACCTTGTTCACCAGGACCAGACTGGTTTTGTAAAAGGCTGCATGTTGATCACCAATACTCTTAGGTTGTTTGATGTTATGTCTATGGCTAAAAGGGACATGGAAAGAAGAAACCACCTTGGGTAAGAAGGATGGAACCGTACGCAAGGATAGCCCTGACTCCGATATCCTCAAAAAGGGCTCTTTGCACGACAAAGCCTGAAGCTCAGAAATCCGACACGCTGAAACAATGGCCACTAAGAACACTACCTTCAGTGTCAAATCCTTCAAGGTGGTTTTGCGAATAGGCTCGAACGGCGCGCCACACAAGGCCCGAAGAACAAGATTCAAATTCCAGGACGGACAAGGCTGACGAATCGGAGGCCGCAGATGTTTCGCCCCTCGCAGGAAACGTGCTACATCAGGATGCGCCGCCACTGGTTTCCCCTGAATCAAACCATGTAAGGAACCCAGCGCCGCCTGAACCCGCAAGGAACTACATGAAAGGCCCTTAGACAAACCGTCCTGCAGGAACAGAAGGATATCTGGCACAGTTGCTCGCGTAGGAACCACGTCCCGGTCCAGACACCACGATTCAAACAACTTCCAGACCCTAACATAAGATAAGGAAGTAGACGTCTTCCGGGAGCGTAATAGAGTAGCGACCATCGGTTCCGCATAGCCCTTAGATCTCAGCCTTTGCCTCTCAAAAGCCAGGCCGCTAGACAAAAGCGATCGACCGGGTTGAAACACACGGGTCCTTGGTGCAGAAGGTCCGGAACATACGGGAAACGGAGAGGCTCCTCTACCACCAGGTTCAGGAGGTCTGTGAACCACGGGCGCCGTGGCCACTAGGGCGCCACCAGAACAACGTCTGCCGAGTGTGCCTCGATCTGCCGCAACACCTTTCCTATGAGTGGCCATGGAGGAAACACAGAGTAGTACGTCCGTCGGCCATGGAAGAGCCAGAGCATCTACTCCCTCTGCTGCCGTCTCCCACCTTCAAGCAAAAAACAGAGGTGCTTTCGCATTGCGGAAGGTTGCCATCAAATCGATCGCAGGTGTGCCCCACCGAGCACAAATGAGCCGGAAGGCATCCTCCGCTAGCTCCCACTCTCCTGGATCCAGCCAATTTCACCTCAAGAAATCGGCCTGAACATTGTCTACTCCGGCTATGTGGGAGGCTGCGAGACAACTGAGATGACCCGCCGCCCAGGTGAACATGAGACGAGTTTCGGACGTTACAGCCTGACTCTTGGTTCCCCCTTGTCGGTTGATGTACGCCACCGTGGTTGCGTTGTCGGACAACACTCTGACTGCCCTGCCGCGAATGAGTGGTAGGAACTCCAGAAGAGCCAGCCGAACCGATCTGGTTTCCAGCTCCGAAATCAGTATTCTGTCTGCCTGCATGGAGCTATCTGCTTTGGTGTGTGTATGGGGGAGGGGGGGGGGAGGGGGCTGTTACACCTCCACATTTGTCACCAGTGATGTCTGATGGGGAAGATCGGGGGTCTTGAATGCAGAGGATGCTCAGTCAATCTGGATGGTGTGGAGGATTTTCTCCTGGATTGGGATTCAGATGATTTCCACCCCTTTTCAACTGATTTTATTTTGCTAATGCATAAAGCATATTTAGCTAGGAAGGCAGCAGGGAGTATACCTAAGTCCCAGGCCCAGTCCGTGATGGATGCCCAGTCGATTAGGAGTTCCGTGGGGGCAAGAATCACTCTGAGGGCGTCCTGTGGGTGCTAGGTCTTTCCGCAAGAGCAGGTGATCGGGGGATGACACTGATGACTTGGATGATCCAGTTGCTCCTAAAGAGGATTCTCAGAGGCTGGATATGGCTGATACGGTTCTAGACACAGAGGAGGTGCCGGTGCCTGAAGGAGATGATCCCAAGATGATGTCTTGTTTTGTAGAGAGGAACTTTGGCTTTTGCTTCCCCTGTTCTTCAAGAACTGGGAATTAAAGTCTCACAGGAGGAGTCTGATCTAGAGGGAGCGGATCCCATCTTGAACAGATTGCGAGGTCCAGTGAAAGCCTCTTTTTCATAAGTTGGTGAGGAAGTTTGTAGTTTGGGAGTGGGACATTCCGGAGTCCAGCTTAAAGGTTGGCAGAGCTATGGCAAAACTTTATCCGTTACCAGAGGATACATTGGAAATTTTTGTGCTTCCTAAGGTCAATGTTTCGGTGTGGTGTTTACTAAGACCACCACTATTCCAGTGACTGTGTCTGCTGCTCTACGAGATATACAAAATCACTAGTTGGCGTTCCACCTTAAGCAGATTTTTGAGGTCTCAGCCCTGGGCATATGGGCTGCAATTTGTAGCAGTTTTATGCAAAGTGTCAGAAAAACGTGCTCTGTCTCCATCTGCTGGCAAGGATGCAAAATCCAGGAGTCTGGACTGATCGGTGGTACTACAGGAATGAAAATTAGCAAAAAAAGAACCAAATTTTCCTATATATTTTATCATTTTCACTCCCTGTGACCTACCTCCTGCACCCTACTATCCAGCATTCTCTGTAACCTACTCCTGCCATCCAGCACTGTCTGTGACCTACCCCCATATCCTGCATTCAGCATTCCTTTTGACTGACTTTCATGCCCTGTGATCCAGCAGTCCTTATGATTTACTCTCACAATGAGACTGCCTAACCCCACTCATTGCCATCCAGCCCTCCCTGTGACACACTTAGATTGACTCCTTCAAACCACTCTCAGCATTTCCTTCAAACTCCTCACATACTGTTGCCTAGCACTCCTTGGAGCCGATGTAATAATCTGTGCTGAAACTGCCGTGGGATTTTGCATGCATAATTGCACGTGGTTTCTGTGCTAATCTTATACATGTATGTAATAACGTGTTTAGCATAGAAAAACATGTGCACAAACCCGTGGCAGGTTTTGTGCTACTGCATGCAAATGGCATGTAAAGGAGGTAATTATCTATTAATGGGCAATGCAGAGAGCCACACTAGCACTGAGATTGGTTAGTGTGGGTTTTTTTAAGCTGGTTTGTTAGCGCCTGGTCAGGGCAGGAGTTAAGTTAAAGCACTTGTCTGATACATAAACCATGCCAACTGTAACTAGATTCTGCTGCATAACTGCTCTGAAACGCTGCTTATCGGAAGAAATGACTGGCTACACATCTCCCTCAGAACTAATTGCAAGCTCCATGTATCTGGTGTCTTGTACCAAGGATATGAGTGACTAACATTAGTGGCCTGGCCAATTTAAGACAAATGGCTGTCACTTACTCAGAAGTGCAGAGGGGCTTCTTACATACATGAACCTTTTTTTCTTTAAAATAAACTCTGCAACATTTTCCCATTAGTCTCTATTTTAATAGCTGTTTTTCTCATGGCTTTCTGCTTAAGCGTGGGTACTGGTATGTGTATTTGGTCCTATGTGGTTTTTTGTTTTTGCATGTCTCATTTGCATGCTGTTCTCTTATTACACCCGCGGGGCCACTTGTTCTTTCTGTGAATGCTCAAAAAAAATGCACAGAAAAATAGCACTGATTTCAGTGTAGGTCTTATTACCTTATCCCCACACACTGACATCTAGCACTCCCCATGACACCACTACACTGATATCCAGCACTGCTTTGGACACCCCATGCACTGACATCCAGCATGGTCCGTGACTTACACACCAAAAAACTGTCATCCATTATTCCCTGCTGACTTATCCCATAATGAGACCTCCTGACCCTCAACACACATTGTCATCCACCAGTCTCCATGGTGCCCCAAAATATACCCTCCCCGCTTTTCCACTGGAGCTTGCAGTAAGGGTGACTCTTAGTTTATTTTATTTATTTATTTAAGTTTTTTTATATACCAACATTCAAGACAAAAGTCCCATCATGCTGGTTCACATGAAACAGGAGTGCAAAATAAACTTAAACTTGAACAATAGTGCGGAAAAGCAGTTACATGTAACAAGGAAAAATAGAACTTGGAGTGAGAAGGAAAAAGGAAAGGAAAACCAGCTAATTACATATAATTACATTGTAAGAGGTAGCTAATAGTGATATTGATGGTGATGTGTGTTGATTGTTAGGAGTTAAATAATATTGGAGTTAGGAAAAGCCTGCATGAACAGCCAGGTCTTGAGTCTTTTCTTGAAGGTTGAGAGGCTGGGTTCCATTCTAAGATCTGGGGGGATGGAGTTCCATAAGGTAGGACCGGCTGTGGAGAAGGCCCGATTTCTTAGCGTAATGTGTCTGGTAGTTTTGGCTGGGGGTACTTGAAGTGATCCTTTGTAAGCATCTCTTGTCGGTCTTGTTGAAGTGTGTAATCGGAGGGGGAAATGAAGGTCAATTGGGGCTAGTTGATGGATGTTTTTGTATATGGTGAGAATGGCCTTGTAGATTATTCTGAAGTGGATGGGTAGCCAGTGGAGGCCCAATAGGATAGGGGTTATATGGTCTCTTCTCCTGGTGTTAGTGAGTATACGGGCAGAGGCATTTTGAACCATTTGCAGTGGTTTGGTGTGTAGTGAGGGGAGACCAAGCAAGATGGTGTTACAATAGTCCAGCTTTGCGAAGATGATTGATTGTAGGATTGTTCTAAAGTCATGAGTGTGGAACAGAGGTCTTATTCTTTTCAGTACTTGGAGTTTATAAAAGCAGTCTTTGGTGGTTTTGTTGATGGTGGCTTTCAGGTTCAGGTGATTGTCAATTAGAACTCCTAGGTCTCTCACTTGTGTAGTTTTAGGTATGGCTGGATGAGTGGGGGTGCAGGGACTGTTCTCTGGTGTGATGAGTAGTAGTTCCGTTTTGGATGAATTTAGTACCAGGTTGAGGCTTGTGAGAAGCTGTTTGATATTTTGGAGGCATGTTTCCCAATGAGATAGTGTTTTCGCGAGTGACTCCTTGATGGGGATCAGGATCTGGATATCATCCGCGTAGAGGAAATGTTTGAGCTTGAGGTCAGTGAGAAGTTGGCATAAGGGTAACAGGTATATGTTAAATAAGGTAGGAGATAGGGATGAGCCCTGAGGGACTCCTACTGACGCGGGGTAGAGTGAGGATTCATTGTTATGAATCTTAACCTTGTATCCTCTATTGCTGAGGAAGGTTCTGAACCACGAGAGGGCAGTGCCTGAGATACCTATGGCTATTAGTTGGTTGATGAGAAGGGAGTGATTGACGGTGTCAAATGCTGACGAAAGGTCCAGTAGGATCAGGAGGAAGGCTTGTCCTTTGTCAAGGCCTAGGATGATGTGATCTGTCATGGAGATGAGGAGTGCTTCCGTACTTAAGGTTTTGCGGAATCCGTATTGTGATGGGAATAGGAGGTTGTTGTCTTCAATGTAGTTTGAGAGTCGTGAGTTTACCAATTTTTCCATAATCTTGGCTATGAAGGGGAGGTTAGCGATCGGTCGATAGTTGTTGGGATCGTTGGGGTCGAGATTTGGTTTTTTGAGTAGGGGTTTGAGTGAGGCCAGTTTGAGGTTTTCTGGGTAGAGTCCTTGTGTGATGGAGCAATTTATGATGTCTGCCAGGATTTTGGAGATAGAGTCTGGAATTGATAAAAGAAGTTTAGCTGGGATGTGATCCGAAGGGTGAGAGGAAGGTTTCATTTTCCTTAGAATTCCTTGGATCTCAATGGATGAAGTTGGATCAAGTTCTTCTAATCGAGTATTGTTGATTGCGGATTGAGGAGTGGTTGGTGGTGCAGTGGCGTTAGTGGGGAGCTGAGATAGAAGATTGCTGATTTTGTTGCTGAAGAATAGTGCTAATTCTTCAGCTTTCGATTGAGCTTGGTTATGTGCAATCTCTGTCTGGTTTAATTGCGTGAGGTTGGCTACATAGCTGAAGAGTGCTTTGGCATCGAATACAAGGTCGTGTATCTTAGAAGCGTAGAAGTCCCTCTTGGATCTTAAGGTGCTTGCTTTGTATTGATGAAGAATTGATTTGTAGATTGAAAGGGTATTGGTTCCTGGGTTTTTGCGCCATTTAGCCTCATGTTGTCTTAGTTGGAGTTTGAGTTTTCTTAATTCTGAGGAGAACCAGGGCTGTCTTTTGGAGGAATTGGGGTGTGGTTTTTTTGTTATAGGAGGGCATAGCTTGTTAGCTATAGTTTCCGTAATTGTATTCCATGTTCGAAGCGCTGAGTTCGGGTCAGTGAGGTCCAGGTGATGGAGGTGTGGTGATAATTGATTATTGAGATCTTCTGGTGAGCAAGTTTTCCTGTATTTGAAGGAGGGCGAAGGAATGCAAGCCGGGCTAGTATCTTTTATTGAGAAAGAAGTTGTTATGAGGCAGTGATCTGACCACGGGACCTTTGTGCAGTTGGGGAGAGACGTGGGCTTGATTGCAGAGTTAACGAAGATAAGGTCTAACGTGTGGCCGGCTTTGTGGGTGGGTTTGTTAACTAATTGAGTGAAGCCCAGCGCGGAGAAAGCTGTGAGTAATGCTTCACAGTTGGGTGATAGTGTAGGGTTATCAACGTGCAGGTTAAAATCACCTAGAATGATAGCTGGAGAGTCTAAGTTGATAAGGGAAGTGGTTAATTCGACCAGAGGTGAGGCATCTGATTCCAGGAAACCTGGGGGAGCATATACGAGTAGGATTTGGAGTTTGTCTGAAGTGAAGAAGCCGATTTCAAGTTTTGAATTAGAATTCGTCTGGTGCAGAGAGAATCTGAGGTCCTTTTTGGTTGCTAAAAGAATTCCTCCTCCCTTTTTTTTATGACGAGGAAGCGAGAAGAAGTCGTAAGCCTCTGTAGGTAACTGGTTGATTATTGCGGTGTCTGATGGTTTTAACCACATTTCAGTGATTGCACATATATGAGGCTTCACATCAATGAGGTAGTCGTTTAGAATTACGGACTTTTTTGTTAGGGATTGAGCATTAAATAGGCTTAAAGAAAATAGGGTGAGGCCTAGAAGTTGAGTGGCGGGAGTGATCATGATAGAAGAGAGGGATTTGAGGTTGTGGTGTTGAGCATGTCAGGATGATTCTCTTTTGGGTGGTAGATTATGTTGGAGAATTGGAATTGGGAAGGATGGGGCCATTGGTTGGAACAACGTTGCGAGATTAGAGATACTGTAATAAAAGTTGGAGAGGCTGTGTGAATGCTGGAAGCTTGCAGGTGAGGCTGGATAAGTGCTGGAAGCTTGCTGGATGGCTGGATTGCTGGATGGCTGGATGAGTGCTGGAAGCTTGCTGGATGGCTGGATGAGTGCTGGAAGCTTGCAGGTGAAGCTGGATGAATGCTGGAAGCTTGCTGGATGGCTGGATGAATGCTGGAAGCTTGCTGGATGGCTGGATGAATGCTGGAAGCTTGCTGGATGGCTGGATGAGTGCTGGAAGCTTGCTGGAAGGCTGGATGAGTGCTGGAAGCTTGCTGGATGGCTGGATGAGTGCTGGAAGCTTGCAGGTGAAGCTGGATGAGTGCTGGAAGTTTGCTGGATGGCTGGATGAGTGCTGGAAGCTTGCTGGAAGGCTGGATGAGTGCTGGAAGCTTGCTGGAAGGCTGGATGAGTGTTGTAAGCTTGCAGGTGAAGCTGGATGAATGCTGGAAGCTTGCTGGATGGCTGGATGAGTGCTGGAAGCTTGCTGGATGGCTGGATGAGTGCTGGAAGCTTGCAGGTGAAGCTGGATGAGTGCTGGAAGCTTGCTGGATGGCTGGATGAGTGCTGGAAGCTTGCTGGAAGGCTGGATGAGTGCTGGAAGCTTGCAGGTGAAGCTGGATGAATGCTGGAAGTTTGCAGGTGAAGCTGGATGAATGCTGGAAGCTTGCTGGATGGCTGGATGAGTGCTGGTGGGGCTGGCGGAGTGTTGTAGAGGCTGATGTGTGTGTGAGACCTTGAAGGTGGAGTCACTGGCCGAAAGCTTGTGTGTAGCTGACGTTGGGTGCTTCGTTAGTAGCGGGTGGAGTGGCCGAGGCGTTTAGGGTGGGTGGTTTCTGGTAATGCTCAAGTTCACATGAGGGGGCACACAAGGTAACGGAGGATCTTGTCCGTGAGTTTGCTAAGTCGGTCGAGCAGGGAGAGGGGCTTCCTCGGGGCTGCACGAAGGGGCACACAAAGGGGCCCTTTGTGTGCCCCTTCGGCGCCCGGCGCCTAGCAGGGCCTGGATTTAAAGCCCAGCCGGGCTGTATCAGGATTGGCTGGCTGCTTTTAGCTGGGCGGGCCTTGGCGCGTTTCCCTGTTTTTTTCTTTTTAGTTGCGCTTCGTTCTGCCGATTGGGCCTTAGCACGCGGCTGGCGTCGGGGTCCCCCGGGTGGGGAGGCCGAGCACTGACCTGACCTTCCCCCGGTGGGGCTCCGGCGCCGGTCGCGCAGGTCTTCGGTCGCGGCGAGGAGAATTAGTGTGGAATTTCTTTTGTTTAGATGCCGTGATTTTCTCCCAATATCAGTCTTTTTTGTTGCATTTTAATGAATTGTATTATATTATATTGTACATGATCTCTGGGATATTTCATTCCACCAAAGCAGGAAAATAGCGTAAAAGGTAATTCTTAATAACTCTTCTACATCTACGCTGTTCCCTCTCCCAGCTGAATTTCCTGTTTCCTGGATCCTCGTTTCCTCTTATGACAGGATTTCCTGCTCCCTGGATCCTTCTTACAAAATCCTCTGCTCCCTGGATCCATTATTTCCTCTCCCAGCAGGATTTCCTGATCCCTGGATTCTTTGTTCCCTTCCCCTGGCAGGACCCTCCTGGCTTCCTAGATCTCTCGTTCACTCTCCCAGCAGGAGCCCGTGCTCCCTGGGATTCCTTCTCCCAGAAGGATTTCTTGTTCCATGGATCCTCTGACAGGCCCTCTGGCTTCCTCCCATTGCAGTATGTCTGGTTTCCTGGATCTCACTTTCCCTCTCTTGGTAGAATCTTCCTTGTTCCCTCCCCCAGTAGTTCTTCCTGATTTCCTCTCCTGGTAAGATCTCCTGCTTCCAGAATCCCCCCCACCCCTCCCCAGCAGGTACCTCCTAGATCTCTAATTCCTTTTCTTCTGTCAAATAAGACACATAGGCAGAGAGCTGAAAGGAAATCATTTTACAAATTGGAAATGTACAGAACTTTTTCCTACTATCAGAAATTGCCCCATTTCTCCCATGCTCCTCCCTGATCCTATGTCAAACAAGTTGAGATTCCCTGTTAACTGAGACAGGATCCTTGTCTGAGGCTGAATCTCTCTGACAGCAGGGGCATGCCTTTGCAAAGTGCTGCTTTCAGTCCTGCCCCTACACAGCCTCACTGCATTACCTCCACTGCTTCTGTGTTGTAATGTACTGTGCTGCCATCTAGACATCGCTCCCACCTAAATCTTGGAAGATTTATAATCCATTTGTGGTAGATACTTACCCAATAGGACTGCAAACCCCATCTTACAGAGAGCAGCAGAATACAGCATCCACTCCACTACAAACACAGAGTGTGGGCCCCCTGAAAGACAGAAGGAAAACATGGCAGTGGAGGTAGACTTGCAAGTCTAAAGCACTGCTTCTGCTGTCTGTGGAGTGAGAGGGCCTGGTATCCTTTCCTACCTTCCACAAGGTTCAGCTAACATCTAGGGTGGAAAAGAGCTTCGATTATGCACGAGCTATCATACCGTCTCAGAGTGAGGGTAAGGTAAGCACAGACAAGTAAAAGGAGAGGAAATGATGTAGTCTGAGTTATGAGAGTATGAATTATAAACCTGGGACACAATTTCTATTCTCTACTCATCCTGTGAGAGTATCAGTAAAACCCACTTTTATCAAAATCTACTGTCCAGGCCCCAGAAATGTGCTGCCCTAGACGTGCTTGCACATCTGCTTGTAAAATATGGTATTTCTGTAAAGTGAGTAAGGAAGGACACTGTTTGCATGATAGGCACAATATAAATCTAAATAATTAAAAAGTTACTGTAACTTACAAGGAGGTTGCTGAAGATGGTGCTAGATGAAACCAGTGCTATGAGGGAACTTTGCTTGCTCAGACTGACAAGCTGCTATGACCGTAAGGTTTTCCCCATGACTGACTAACAGTGAGGACTCAAGACTCCACCTGAATTTTGTATATATCTGTGGTGGGCTTTCAAACAGAAAACGCTTTTAATCCGGCCTGCTCTGCACAGGACGTTGTAGCACAGCCAGCAGCAGCAGCCTGAGAAATGCCTCACAATCCTTTGCCACACATAACATGCCTTGGGACACACAAGCCTTGAAATAAAATCCACTTTTTTGCATGAATGTGTATGAAGTTTGCACTAGGAACTGAAATAAACTTGTGCTCACCCAAGGGTCAGCACAGCAAAAGCCAGTGTTAGATTGCATTGATTGGTGTTGAACAAGCAGGAGCTTTCACAAGCTCTGAATACGAATAGCGCCTCAAAAGAATGAAATAAAAATGACAGAAAAAGTATTATAATTTTGTTCATTACAACTGAAAACTCATCTTTTCTTCCCATCACTGTTCCTTTGATGTTATCAGGTCTGTGGCAGTACACCATGTGGGGACGAAAGATAAATGTCAGTGGTGATTATTATTATTATTATTAGCAGTAGTAGTAGTACAAAGAGATTGGTCTCAGCTCACCATGAGGAATGACTATCAGAGGTAGCTTGGTTTTCTCCTGCATGTTCTTGGGCTTCAGGAAGATACACTCAAAATCAAGTCCAGCTGTAGAGGACAGAAGCATTCTGAGTACAGCTCATGATATACACCACCCTTAATCTCATCCTCATTTCTCCTGCTTATTTATTCACAATCTATATGGCACAGAAAGCAGCCCAGCCAGTCATGCTACCATGAACAGTCAATAAAGGAATACTACGCAAAACAGATTCATGGTGTAATATTTAATTCTAAATTACTCTTTGAAACAGTGAAAAACCAACATGACATCTTATGATCTTTTGTAACATAACAGAAGATAAATTGTGCTACCCTGTGACTGATGAGGGTATCGCCTGTTAAGCTGTGCTACTAGAGAATGGTCAGCACATCTCTCACTACAATGTCCTGTCAACGGGCAGTACAAGGTTGCGGAAATATCACATTAAATTGTCATCTTCTGTTCTGCCCTTATTTATAAAATGCATGAAAGAGACTCTTTTTTAGAAAACAATTCTGCAGTAATCAGAAGTGATATCAATACATTATTCTGTGGTTCTCACTTGCCGCTCTCATATTTTGCTTGTATACCTGTTGGGAGAAACTCAGCCCATCATGCCAGTCTGCTTTCTCAATGCAGGCACTCTCCCCCTGCCTCAGTATACTTACCTATATTTAACAGGGCAGGGTAATATCTTGCTGGCAGAGTATTTACATGGGGTTAACTAGCCAAGGAAAAACATTCATGAACCCAATGGTTTAAAAGGAAAAGACCTCTGTTTGTCTTATATGCCTCCCCCTTTTTTTTTTTTTTTTAAAGGAACCATAATATTGAACACAAAGGCAAGAAAACAGCTCGTCAGGGGGTTTCCTTCTAGGGAGATCAAGGAAGGAGTCAGAAGGAGAGCAGGAGTCTTAGTAAGCAGCAGTTAGGAGTGGAAACCATTTCAATGGAGGCAGCCAACTAAGCAAGGCACCTGAGTGGGCTCATTACCCAACACAGCCATGGGGGCCTACAGGACTCTTCCACGTAATGCTGAGATGTCTTCCTATTCTCTCTCCCTTTGGCTAATACATTGTCTTATATTGGTTTTGCTTGCTGTTATTTTATGATTTAAAGCTATTATGAATGTTTTGTTATCTGCACTACTCAATTTTATTGAATGCAATGGAAAGTAAGTGCAGAGAATAAATATGTTGCTAGAGATGCAGTTTGCTCTAGTTTTGTTGATTTTTTGATCTGTTTCAGTATTTTGCTATTTTTGCATTATTTAATGAATTATATGTTTCTCTTCTAATCCGCTTAGAACACATTTTCTGAATTCAGTGGAATAGAAAATCTTGGAAATAAATTATTATGTATTCAGTTTGATTGACAATCCTTCAATACAGGTTATTAAAGCAGTTTACAATAAAATCCAATAAATTATATAAACTTAAAATACAACTAATATACATTACATAAAAATCAAACATTGAAATATACAATTTACAAACTATTACAATAAAAATATCAGAAACAAAGATGTGTTAATCTAAAATGATTACAACTCATAAGCTTATGAAACGAAAGGAAAATTAGTTCTTACCTGCTAATTTCCGTTCCTGTAGTACCATGGATCAGTCCAGACCACTGGGTTATGCCTCCCTTCCAGCAGATGGAGACAGAGAAAAACTTGTAAGGCACCCCCTCTTGGACTGGTGTGCCACCTGCGATCCTTCAGTATAATCAATACCATAGCAGAATGAACCAAATTTAAGAACCAATTTTAAGAACCAATGGTAGACCAAAAACAGCCCAACAGTAAACTTTGAAACTATGTACATGGAAGGAGCACATAGAGAAGATAAGCCCATCGCGGAAAGATTAAATGATTTTTTTTTTGCTTCAGTGTTTACTGAAGAGGATGTTGGGGAGATATCCGTATCGGAGAAGGTTTTCATGGGTGATGATTCAGATGGACTGAACCAAATCACGGTGAACCTAGAAGATGTGGTAGGCCTGATTGACAAACTGAAGAGTAGTAAATCACCTGGACCGGATGCTATACACCCCAGGGTTCTGAAGGAACTAAAAAATGAAATTTCAGACCTATTAGTAAAAATTAGTAACCTACCATTAAAATCATCCATTGTACCTGAAGACTGGAGGGTGGCTAATGTAACCCCAATATTTAAAAAGGGCTCCAGGGGTGATCAAGGAAACTACAGACCAGTTAGCCTGACTTCGGTGCCAGGAAAAATAGTGGAAAGTGTTCTAAATATCAAAATCGCAGAACATATAGAAAGACATGGTTTAATGGAACAAAGTCAGCATGGCTTTACCCAAGGCAAGTCTTGCCTCACAAATATGCTTCACTTTTTTGAAGGAGTTAATAAACATGTAGATAAAGGCGAATCGGTAGATGTAGTACATTTGGATTTTCAGAAGGCGTTTGACAAAGTTCCTCATGAGAGGCTTCTAGGAAAAGTAAAAAGTCATGGGATAGGTGGCGATGTCCTTTTGTGGATCAAAAACTGGCTAAAAGACAGGAAACAAAGAGTAGGATTAAATGGACAATTTTCTCAGTGGAAGGAAGTGGGCAGTGGAGTGCCTCAGGGATCTGTACTGGAACCCATACTTTTCAATATATCTATAAATGATCTGGAAAGAAATACGACAAGTGAGGTAATCAAATTTGCAGATGATACAAAATTGTTCAGAGTAGTTAAATCACAAGCAGATTGTGATAAATTCCAGGAAGACCTTCTGAGACTGGAAAATCGGGCATCCAAATGGCGGATGAAATTTAATGTGGATAAGTGCAAGGTGAAGAATATAGGGAAAAATAACCCATGTTATAGTTACACAATGTTAGGTTCCATATTAGGAGCTACCACCCAAGAAAGAGATCTAGGCGTCATAGTGGATAACACATTGAAATCATCGGTTCAGTGTGCTGTGGCAGTGAAAAAAGCAAACAGAATGTTGGGAATTATTAGAAAGGGAATGGTGAATAAAACGGAAGATGTCATAATACCTCTGTATCGCTCCATGGTGAGACCGCACCTTGAATACTGTGTACAATTCTGGTCGCCCCATGTCAAAAAAGAAATAGTTGCGATAGAGAAGGTACAGAGAAGGGTGACCAAAATTATAAAGGGAATGGAACAGCTCCCCTATGAGGAAAGACTAAAGAGGTTAGGACTTTTCAGCTTGGAGAAGAGACGGCTGAGGGGGGATATGATAGAAGTGTTTAAAATCATGAGAGGTCTAGAACGGGTTAATGTGAATCAGTTATTTACTCTTTCAGATAATAGAAAGACTAGGGGGCACTCCTTGAAGTTAGCATGTGGCACATTTAAAACTAATCGGAGAAAGTTCTTTTTCATTCAACGCACAATTAAACTCTGGAATTTGTTGCCAGAGGATGTGGTTAGTGCAGCTGTGTTTAAAAAAGGATAGGATAAGTTCTTGGAGGAGAAGTCCATTACCTGCTATTAATTAAGATGACTTAGAAAATAGCCACTGCTATTACTTGCAACAGTAGCATGGAATAGACTTAGTTTTTGGGTACGTGCCAGGTTCTTATGGTCTGGATTGGCTACTGGTGGAAACAGGATGCTGGGCTTGATGGACCCTTGGTCTGACCCAGTATGGCATGTTCTTATGGAAATCTTCGATATTGGCTCTCTCTTCAAGATACTCTGCAGAATGAAAAGGACAAAATACATATACCGAACGGACTCTCCAAGCCAGAATACCCTGGGCGGGCGTCTGGACTGATCCGTGGTACTACAGGAACAAAAATTAGCAGATAAGAACAATTTTCCTTTCCCCTGTACATGCCCAGATCAGTCCACACTGCTGGGATGTACCCAAGCTGCTCTACATGGGGTGGGACCTGGAGAGTCACGCTCGAAGAACACTGCTGCCAAAACAGTTGACATCCGGAGCCCGGACGTCCAAACGGTAATGCTTAGCAAAAGTGTGCAGAGACTTCCAAGTAGCCACTCTGCAAATTTCTTGCGGTGAGACCAACTGACTCTCTGCCCAAAATGCCGTCTGAGATCTGATCGAATGAGCTTTTAGACCATCCAGCACTGCCCGTCCGTGACATATATATATGCCGAAGCTATAGCTTCCTTCAACTGTTGGGCAATGGTAGCTTTGGATGTTTTATGTCCTTTCTTAGGACTGCTCCATAAGACAAAGAGATGGTCCGACAACCAAAAAACAGTCACCTCCAAGTAACAAAGGAGAATCCATCGGACATCCAATTTCCACAAGTCGTGAGCCTGAGGGGAATTAGAATCCAAATCTGGAAAAGTTGGTAACTCCACTGATTGATTCAAGTGAAAACCTGACACAACGTTTGGTAGAAAAGAGAGTACCGTTCAAAGAGACACCCCCAAATTGGAAATCCACAGAAAAGGCTCCCTATAGGACAATGCTTGAATCTCAGCTATTTGTCTTGCCGAGCATATAGCCACTAGGATGACCATCTTGAGTGTTAGGTCTTTTAAAGTTGCCCATTTGAGAGGCTCAAAAGGAAGTCCACACAACCCCCGGAAAACCAGATTCAGACTCCAAGAAGGACACACTGGTCGAACTGAGGGGTTCAATTGCTTAGCACCCCTCAGAAAATGTGCTTCATCAGGATGGGCTGCATGGGACGCCCCATCAATCTTTCCCCTTCAACAGCCCAGAGCTGCTACCTGAACCCGGAGTGAACTGTATGCTAAGCCTTTTTTCAACCCTTCTTGTAAGAAAGCAAGAATATGAACAATGGAGGCTCACCGCGGGGACACATCCAACCCACTACACCAGGAATCGAAAACCTTCCAGACCCGAACATACGTGAGCGAAGTAGATGTCTTTCGTGCCTGTAGGAGTGTGGAAATGACTGAATCAGGATAACCCCTTCTTCCTCAACTGCCTCCTTTCATAAGCCAGGCTGCTAGACAAAAGAGAGCTGCCTGATCGAAAAATACTGGACCTTGCCAAAGAAGATTCAGAAGATGACTGAGATGAAAGGGGCCATCCACCGCCAAGTTGACCAGATTCGCGAACCACGGCCTCCGTGGCCATTCCGAGTCTACGAGGGAGACCGACCCTGGGTGGGTCTCTATTCTTCTTAAGATCTTGCCGACCAATGGCCAGGGAGGAAAAACGTAAAGCAGAATGTCGCGGGGCTACAGAAGAACCAGAGCATTCACTCCTTCCACCCCGTGCTCCCGTCTGTGACTGAAGAAATGAGCCACCTTTGTGTTCCGCCGAGTCATCATCAAGTCCAGACGAGGCACACCCCACTCAAGAGTTAAGAGCTGCATCGCTTCCTCAGATAGCTTCCACTCTCCGGGGTCTAACCGCTGTCGACTGAGAAAATCCGCCTGAACGTTGTCTACTCCGGCTATGTGTGAGGCCGCCAATCGGGCGAGATTACGTTCCGCCCAGACCATTAGCTTGTCCGCCTCCCCGGCCACCGGACGACTTCTTGTTCCCCCTTGACGATTGATATATGCCACTGTCGTCGCATTGCCAGACAAGATCCGCACCAAGTGATACCGCACGAGAGGGAGAAAGCAGCGCAGCGCAGGCGTACTGCTCTTGTTTCCAAGTGATTTATGGACCACTTCACCTCCTGACATGTCCATTGACCTTGCGCGACCGCGATTGGCAAACCGTCCCCCAACCGGAAAGGCTGGCATCTGTCGTTACAATTACCCATTGGGGCTCCTCCAGGTACACCCCGCGTCGTAAGTGCTCGGGGACCAACCATCAACTGAGACTGGCTCTGGCGGGTTCCATGAGCGGGAAGGGTAACTGGAATTCTTCTGACTTGGGATCCCTGCGGGAAAGCAACACCCTTTGCAAAGGTCTCATATGAGCAAAAGTCCAGGGGACTAACTCCAGAGTAGATGCTATAGAACCAAGAACCTGCAAGTAATCCCATACCTTAGGCATCAGCAGGGTCAACAGACGCTAATCTGAGATGTTAGCTTGTCGATCCACTCCTGCATGAGAAAAGCTTTGCCAGACGTGTCGAACGGGGCTCCCAAGAAGTCTAGCACCTGGGACGGGATTAAATGGCTTTTGGAAAAATTGACGACCCATCTGAGAAAGTGAAGATGCTGCAAAACTGAGAGAACTGCTATCTTGAAAAGCTCTTCGGACTTCACCCGAATGAGCCAATTGTCCAAGTAGGGATGAACCAAGATCCCTTCCTGCCTGAGAGCCGCAGCTACTACTACCATCACCTTTGTGAAGACACGGGGAGCCGTCGCCAATCCGAACGGAAGCGCTTGGAATTGATAATGCTCGCCTAGGACCATAAACCTTAGAAACCTCTGATGATGCTTGCGGATCCCTATGTGAAGAAAAGCCTCCATCAGATCAAACAAGGCTAAAAATTCACCTGAGCGGATGGCCGCAATGACTGACCGCCGAGCTTCCATGTGGAAGCAAGGCACCCGAAGCGCTCTGTTCACTTTCTTCAGGTCCAATATCGGGCGGAAGGAGCCTTCCTTCTTGGGAACCACGAAATACATGGAGTACCTGCCGGTCCTGTGCTTGGCTGGAGGAACCAGAACAATGGCTCCCAGGGCTTTCAACCGACACAGGGTTCGATTCACCACTTTTTGTTTTGCCCGGGACCCGCAGGGAGACACCAAAAACAGGTCTCGCAGAAGGCGAGCAAAATCTAAAGCATAGCCATGTTCGATAATGCTTAGAACACACTGGTCTGAAGTAATTTTGACCCATTCCTCGAAAAACAGAGAAAGACGACCTCCTATCACCGGAACGGAGGAGTGAGTCGGCGCACCTTCATTGGGAAGACTTGTTGCAGGAAGACCCGAGGGACCCAGTCATGGGGAGGTTTTCGTCCGCGAAAGGAATGAGCCCAACACTGGGACCTCGCCGACAGCTGCCGTGGAGCGAAGAAAGGGGCTCTGCCCTGATGAAAACGGCGCTGCTCCCAAAAACAGGGAAGAGATGAACCGAAGGTCCTAGAAGGCCTAGGCTCGTCCTCCAGAAGCTTGCACATTTTATTGTACTTGATGAGATGTTCCAGATAGTCACTGAATAAGAATTTTCCTTTAAATGGAAGAGCTCCCAACTGAGACTTGGAAGAGACGTCAGCGGACCAATTGCGGAGCTATAGAAGCCTCCTGGCCGAAACCACGGAGACCATCATGCACGAGGAAGTAAGAAGGAGATCATACAAAGCATCCGCGGTATACATTACTGCCGCCTCCACATGCTCCGCCTCTGCCGGGGGAAGCTTCTGGGCAGTGAGCAACTGTTGCACCCATCTCAGGGTTGCCTGCTGCATGAGACTATTGCAGACTGCCGCTCGGATGCCAAGCGCCAATACCTCAAAACTCCGCTTTAGAAGGACTTCAAGTTTCCTATCCTGGAGATCCTTAAGCGCAGCTTCTCCTGCCACCGAATCATTGTCCGCTTGGTGATGGCCGAAATGGCTGCATCCACCTTAGGAACTTTGAGAAGATCCAACGACTCCTCCGGTAGCGGATAGAGCTTTTCCATAGCTCATCCTACTCGCAGACTGGCCTCCGGATGGTCCCACTCCCAGGTCATGAGCTGCAATAGCATCGGGTGGAAAGGAAAAATCTTAGGAGGAGCCCGAAGACCCGACAGGACGGGATCCACCATGGAAGGCTCTGAAACCTGCTGCGGAGCCTGAATCCCTAGGTCTGCAAGAACATGAGGAATCATAGGATCAAGCTCATCCCTTCGAAATAACCTGAGCACCCGCGGATCATCTCCCTCCACCGGGACAGACTTTTCAGCTTCCTCGTCTGCTTCACGCTGGGAGGGTCCTGCGTTGAGAGATCCAGCTGTGCAGCTAGTGGGGTCCCCGACTCGTCCAGACCATCCGAATTCTAATGGTGTACTGGCCTTCAGTGAGTCTGGAGACGTTCGCTAGTGGAGGCTCCTGTGACTGAAAATCAGCCTCTGTCGAAAGATACATTTTGTGCAGTAAAAGCACAAACTGCGAAGAAAAAGGTTGCTGTCTCTTTAAGACACCCCCCCCCCCCCCCGGGAGCAAACCCAAACCAGGGGAAGGAGGCGGCACTGAACCCTGAGGCCTCTCAGGGTTCAGATTCAGTGGGGAAAGCTGCGGCGGGAAATCCCCTCCCCCAAAGCACAGCACTGAATCGGAGCGAGGAGGATCCAAAATGGCCACCGTTCCCGCGCTGATCGGGAACGGGGCAGGCCGAGGCCTCCTAGCATGCAGTTTCTTCCCTGTACCTCGGGACCGCGTTAGACACGCCCTGCTGTCGCTCCCATTCACCCCCGGGAAGGCATCGGGAGCAGAGGCCATTGCAGGAGAGCCTCACAGCTGGCTCTCCACAGGCAGAACAACTTGATCCCCGTGGCATTCTCACACAGAGCTGCGACGAGGGTAGCAAAAAAACAGTAATAAATAGTACCTCCGGAGGCCCGGGAAACCTGACAGCTAAGTGCTTTGCTTTTTTTTTTTTTTTGCAATCAACTAGGGGAATGAAACGTCCCTGGGACTAAATTTACAAGCACAGGTCTCACCAGAGGAATGGAAACGTCTCTGGGCTGTTAGGGGGAGGGACTGGCCCACCAGTAAATCCCCCTACTCACTGGTGTGAAGCACAAGCACTGGGCAAGAAGGCTCTCAGGGTCCCCAACCCCAGCCATGCCTACTACCAAGGAGGATAGGCTCCAACCCCTTAGGAGGATTTGCACTCCTGTCCTCCTTGTGATTCTTTTTTTTTTTTTTTTAACAGATTGATCTAGCCAGAAGAAAAAATTAAAGGCACAATAACCTTCTCAACTGAAGGCAAACTGTTTTCTTTTTTCTTTTTAAAGGATCAGGACTGCAGGTTCTGCCACCTTCATCTGCTGGAGACAGAGAAATACTGAAGGGTCGCAAGTGGCACACCAGTCCAAGAGGGGGTGCCTCACAAGTTTTTCTCCGTCTCCATCTGCTGGAAGGGAGGCATAACCCAGTGGTCTGGCTGATCAGGGTACGTTCAGGGAACCAAAGTTTTAGATAATTATTTTCCTTTCTGATCACTATTGGTAGACTGTTCCATATGGAAGGGGCTATGTAGCTAAAAGCTGTAAAATAAATATGCTCTAATTTAATAACAGAAGGGAAGAAATTATAAGCAAACACTGCTCTGAGGATTTCAATAAACAATAGGCTGATAAGGACACAAATAATTGAGCGGGAACTGTGCTTTGCCAGAGCTTTATGAACTAAAAGTATTTTAAATCTGATTCTATAGTTGATAGGGAGCCAATGTAGCTCTACAAGTAAGGGAGAAACTGAATCAAAATTTTTTGCACCAAACAGAAATTTGGCTGCCATATTTTGAACTAGCTGCAACTTCCTCATCTGGTGAACCATAGCACCTCATAAAATGCATTATAATAATCCAACCTGGTCAGTATTAATAAATGAACTGTTACCATGTCCTTCCTGTTAAAATAAAATCTCAGCTGATGAAGCATACAAAGATAATAAAAACTTTTTCACCACAGCTGAAATTTGATCATTCTTGGATATTTTGTAATCAAGAGCAATTCCTAAAGAATTAGCCATATTTTTCAAATACATCTTTGTACCCATTAGTTCAGGAAAAGTGTCAAGAAGCTGATTTGTTCTGCTGATCCAAAGAACTTCTGTTTTTGTAGGATTTAACTTAAGTTAAACGCAAACTTGCGTTTCCAGAACCTTCATTCTAACTAACACAGTCCCTCCATTTTTTGCAACACTTCCCTGCTCATTTCTCTTCACTAGTATGGTTTAGTTTGTTATTAATTCTCTCTCATTTTTCTCTCATTTCTCTAACTCTTGTTCCCTCGAAGAGACCCTCAGATACCCTTTAGTCTTATCTTGCTTATCTTTCCTCTATTCCTAACCCTCTTCTTAACTTATTGCCTCCATCCTAATGGATCCTTGCATAATTAATTGGATTGTTTCACTTACTGTGACCTTTATTACTATGTAATTTCTAATTGTTTTAAAGTGGTCAGTTAACTATCTGACTATGTTACCCTAAGTTTTTTTCGTTTACATTCATGGTTCCATGTATCACCTTCGGGCAAGTTCTTTGTAAACCGGTTTGATTTGTATCTAATGCAAGAAGATCAGTATATAAAAACTAAAAATAAATACATAAATAAGTCTATGGTCTTTTAGCCATGTTGCAACTGCAAACAAGCAAGAATTAAATGAAGACCAATCTATTGGGTTACGCGACTCAGTAAAAGCAACAAGTTGGGAGGTCATCTGCATAAAAATATCCATTAAAACCATCACCCAATAGCTAGAGGAGCCAAATAAAAATGAAATAAAAATTGGAGCTAAAATGGAACTTTGGGGACCCCCACGTAAAAAAAAGGCCGATAAGTACAAACACCTCGAGCCCAGCCGATACTAAAAACTCAATCTGTTAAATAAGAATAAAACCATTTTAAAGCTACACCCGAGAGTCCCAAATCTTGTAAGCATCTGAACAGCAACTGATGGTTGATTGCGTCAAAAGCTGCATTCATATCCAGGAGACTCATAGTAACATAATAAATGATGGAACTTAAAGACCAAGGGGTGCATCTACGTCTGCCCAGCAAGTTGCTTACAGTGGTAACTGCTGCTCTGTGCAGGTAACCTTCATGCCTTCTGTTAAGGGTAATAATTGCTGCTTTATGGTTACCCCTATCCAGATTACCCCCCCATATACCCCAAGTTTATATAGGTTACCCCATTTCTTCATTTCCATCTTCTAGCCTCTAGGGATCCACAGTGATCATCAAGAAGGCATCCTTCTCCGAGCCTGCTCTGACCCTGATCTTGTTTGTAAATGGTACCAGGGCTGCTTCAGTGCTAAGATCCTGCCCAAATCCAGACTGCCTAGGATGTATGGCATTAACTTTGGTGACAAAATTAAGTAATTGGCTAAAAACTACCTTTTCTATGACCCTAGCTAGAAAAGGTACATTAGAATAGGCCTGTAAGTTTGAAGAATAGTTTGATCAAGCTTTCCAACTTTACAGATTGGACAAACAAGAGCTTGTTTACGTGAAGGGACAAAAAGCTTTGATTAAGGCTTTAGTTTACAATTTCAAGAGATCAGTTCTTGACAAGTTTAGGAGGAATGGGATCATGTGCAGAGGTAGAAGTGCTCATAGTTGCCAAAATGTTCTGGGTTCTAAAATGCAAAAGCTTGTTTAACAGAGAAAAAGTTCCGGTACTTCTCAAAGAATTAGATGACTGGGCAGGTAAGTCACAGCCTTCAACCCTAAAAATGAAACCAATCATGGTTGGTGGAAATCTCCTTTTGAATATCTTCAATCTTATGACAAAAATGGTCTGTGAACATATCAGCACAGAAAATATTCATGTTACATTCCAAATTGACCCACCCAAAAAACTGAGTTAATAATATGAATAACTGGCAAGGCCATTATTTGCTTCTCCTAATTTCCTTGCTAAAAAATCTTTTTTAGGTTGCTTAACTGCTACCTTACATTGAATAGTTCTCAGTTTAAATAACAGCATTTTCCGGTGTTTTAGTTTTACGTCCATCACCTTTCTAATTTACAGCTTTAAAATGTAATCACTGGAGTTTATTGACCCAGAAGTGGCACACATTGCCCCTGTTTGTCATTACAGAACAGGAGATAACCTGTGTTGCCCTGTAATAGGAACTGGGCTGTCCTACGATTGGTCAAATACAACAGAAGATAATCCTTTGCTGTCCTATTATTGGCAAGTATGAAATAGACTACTTCCTCATGACTGATGAAATGAATTGAGATCTGAAAACATTTCAATGCACCGGGCATCACTATTCTGGAGGGGGTATATTACTATTATGAGCAACACTATAAAAGTTCAGGCTATGATTGCAGAATGCCCTTATAACAAGAACTTTGCTGTATTTGATTTATATGGACATATAACTACTGCCCCACACAGTTCCTTTGAGGGGAAGAAGCAGGAGCAGATGTCTCAAGGGTGTTACTTGTACATCAGCACTTGGAGGTAAACAAAGTTGTTGCCCATATGCAAGAATGCATACACACAATATCCCCTCTTACATATAAACATCTAAATCACATCTCCCACATACACATATAAACCCCTGTCGCCTCTCCTACAGACCCACATAGTCTCCTAACCCACGCCCATTCTTCTGTCAAATGAATGTATGCATTCATATACACTCCCCTCTACCACACATGCAAACACAGTCACCTTTCCCATATACATACAAATATATGCTCATATACATAAGTACTCTCCTCTCCCTCACATCCATACTCACAGACAAGGAAATGCAGTTGCTTTTGCGGTTAGTACTTACGATACTGAGCATTTTCCTGCTCAGGAGGTGGCTGCAGGCTCTGGATTTCCCAGATAATGTCAGGGATAGGGGTTGCATCTTCCAGGGATACCCAGATAAGCTCCTCCTCTTTTCCTGCAGAAGGCAGGAACCCCACTTTCTGTAAAGAGATAGACATTGGCTGAACATCTGCTGGGGCGAGACCCCCTTTCAGAAGCCTGTAGGCATGTTATACAGCACTTACCACACTTGGGGGGCAGCTAGGCGTGGAGAAACTCACCACCATCAGGTCACGGTTAATGGTCAATAACTTCCAGCTGCCAAGGGGGCCACCTAGGAAAAGGGCAGGGGAGGGAAAGGAAAAGAGGTAGAAAGAGGGAGGACAGAGAGACATAAATAAAGAGAGGAAAAGCAAGGAGAAGGAAGACATGAGAGCAGGTATATGAAGGGAAGGAAGTGAGAACAGGAAGGGGGAAAGCAGCATGGAGAAAAGAGAGAAAGGAAAATAAATGGAAAGAGGAGAACGAGAGAGAACAGAAGACAGGAAAATAGAGGGTAGAGAAGCGAGGAAGAGTTAAGTCAAATTCTGTCCTGCATGCATACAGGAGGTAGACAAAGTTGGAATGTAGTGGGGCAGTCAGTCACTTACCTGCAGTGAGAAGGGTCACACTACCTGTCAGCACATCCACTGCAAACAGATCCTGAAGAAAAGACCGCAGTATATTTCAGACAAGGCAAAATATAATTTAACAGGAAAGGAAAATTGGTTCTTACTTGCTAATTTTAGTTCCTGGAATACCACAGATCAGTCCAAATGCATGGGTTTTGCTTCCCTATCAGCAGATGGAGACAGAGAAGAAAAGCTTTACTGACACTGCAGAACTTATGTTACCATGACATCTACAGTCCCTCAGTATGACCTGTCCTCAAGCCAAGATCAGATTAACTAAGAAACAACTCCCCCACCCAACCTGAGCAGGGGAAAGGTGGACCCCCAACTTGAGGCCTGTCAACTGATAAGGGAGACAGGAAACTCCCAATTGTACAGCTACTTTTTATTAACATGTAGAATAGAACGGTCTTTCCTGACAAAAAGGGGTGGGGCTCTGGTATTCCAGGAAAGAAAATTAGTAGATAAGAACCAAAATTTTCCTTTAATGTTCATACCCCAGATCAATCCAGACATGGAATATACCCAAGCTCCCCTACACACTGGGCATGAACCTGAAAGACCCATTTGCAGAACACTCTCCCCAAGCCAGCTGCTTCCAGCGCCTTAACATCTAAGCGGCAATGCTTTATGAAAGTGTGTAGAGTAGACCAGGTCACTGTTCTACAGATCTGCTGTGGAGAAACCAACTGACATTCAGCCCAGGATGCTGCCTGAGCTCTAGTAGAATGGGGTTGAGACGATGACCACCTTTAACCATCACAAAATGGTCACTTTAGAAGCCTTGATTCCTTTGGACGCCCCACCAAATAGAACAGCCTTGATTCCTTTGGACGCCTCACCAAATAGAACAAACAAGTGATCAGACTGATGGAAATTGATGGTGGCCTTCAAATATTGCAACAGTGCCCGAGGCACATCCAACAAATTAAGCTCCCATGTATGTGATACCGAAGCATCCAAATTTTGAAAGGCCAGAAGCTCTACTGTTTGGCTGAGGTAGAAAGAAGATATCACCTTTGGCAAAAATGTCCATAAGGGCACCCCGTCCTCTGAAATCTACAGGAAGGGATCCCTACAAGACAATACCTGAATTTCCAAAATCCTCCTAGTGGAACTGCCACCACAAAAAAAACTACCTTCAGTGTAAGATCCTTCAGTGAGGCCTGATGTAGTGGCTCAAACGGAGGACCACAGAGAACCCTCAACACTAAGTTCACAAAGGAAACAACCAGTGCACCGGTGCTAGCAAATGCTTTACTCCTTTCAGAAAACAGACTGTATCCGGATGTGAAACCACAGGCATCCCCTGTACTTTCCCTCGAAAACAGTCCAGGGCAGCCACTTGGGCCTGCTTTGATGGCTAACCCCTTTGCTAGCTCCTCTTGCAAAAAGGTCAAAATACTAGACACTGATGCTCGAAGAGGGGCAATCCCGTCCCCAACACACCAATTCTCGAACACCCTCCAAACCTGAGCCATAGAAGTAGAGAATTTTCTAGCCTGTAACAAGGTTGTAATAGCCCTTTAATTGCAGGCTGTGCTTTTCAAAAGCAAAGCCACGAGACAAAAGCAAGCCAATTGAGCCAAAATAATTGGACCTTGATGAAGCAGTTGTGGTAAATGTCCAAACCTCAGGGGGTCCATTCATCCTTAGATTTATCAGATTGGCAAACCACGGATGGCGTGGCCATTCTGGAGCTATCAGGATCACCTTCCCCAGGGTGGGTCTCGATATGCCTTAGCTTCCTACCAGGAGCCATGGAGGAAAAACATACAGCAGAGAGAACCAGAGCATTGAAACCTTCGGCGTCCAACTCCCTGCTTCAACTGAAAAACTGCACACCTTGGCATTCTGCTTCGAGGCCATCAAGTCCAGCTGAGGAATGTCCCATCTGGAGTGAATGAGATCCATCGCCCCATCCGCTAGCTCCCACGTTCCCAAATCTAGGATATTGCGGTTGACAAAGCCTGCCTGAACGTTCTCCACACGGGCTACATGAACCACCACCAGAGCCGCCAGGTGTTGTTCTGACCAGCCTCTGAGACACCATTAGGCTCCTAATTCCTCAATGATGGTTGACATAAGCCACTGTTGTCACATAGTGAAACAGAACCTGACCGTGCAAATGTGGAAGAAAGAATAGCAATGCATTGCGAACTGCTCTCGTTTCCAAACGATTGATAGACCATAATGCTTCTTCCGCTGACCACTGACTCTGGCTTGTTTGCCCCAGTCCTTCAGGCTAGCTTCAGTGGTCACCACTACCTAATCTGGGATTTCCAATTCCATGCCAGATGTGTTCAGGAAAGCAACCAGGAGAGAATGGACCTGGATTCCCCCTGTAATGGTAGTCAAAGCTGAATCTCCTCTAACTTAGGATACCTGCAGGCAGTAGCACCCTCTGCAGAGGTCATTGACATGCGAACACTAGGGAACTAGACTGAGTGCAGCAGCCATTATGCTTTCACACTTTGTTAATTGTAAACCGGGTTGATGTGATGCCTGTCATGAAACTCGGTATAACAAAAAACATTAAATAAATAAATAAATAAATAAATAGAACCCAGGCTCTGTGAACTGACAGATGTAACAGACCTACAGACCTGCTTCTACAGCTTCAACACTCTCTCCTCTTTAAGAAACACCTTGCCTAGAGCGGTATCGAAATGGGTTTCCAGGTACTCCAGTGACTGGGTCAGCACCAAGAGGATCTTTGACAAATTGACCACCCAGCCAAGAGACTGCAACATCTGCACTCTGTGTACTGAGTGCAGAGAGAGCTCCTTTGTCTTCGCCCGGATGAGCCAGTCTTCCAGATAGAGATGCACTAAAATGCCTTCTCTCTCTGCAGCGCTGCAGCTATCACCACCATTACCTTGGTGAATATCCATGGGGCAGTCGAGAGTCTAACTGGGAGTGCTCAAATCTGAAAATGATCCACTAGTATGGCAAACCGCAGAAACCTCTGATGTTCCTGCTGTATAGGAATTGTAGGTACACTTCCACAAGGTTGAGGTAGGCCAAGAACTCCCCTTGCAAACGGACGCAATCACGGAGCTTAAGGTTTTCATACAAAAATGAAGTACCAGTAGAGCACTGTTCACCTTCTGTAGATCCAGAATGGGCTAATAGGCCCCTTCCTTCTTCAAAACCACTAAGTAGATGGCGTATCTTCCATGTTCTCAATCTCGGGGGGGGGGGGGGGGGGGGGGGGGGAGGGGGCATAGGCAGTATCGCCTCAAGTTGCTTTAACTAGTTGAGTGTGGCATGAACCTCCACTCACTTTTCCTTGGAGGTGCAGGTAAAAACCATGAAAGCTTCCTGGATCAGGCTAGCAAATTCTAACACGTAGTCTTCTCTTATAATTGTTAGAACCCACTGGACCATTATTATCTTGGTCCACTCCTTGTGAAAAAAAAGGGTCACCTGCCCCCCTATGACTCCTGGCGAAGTGTGGACCTGCTGCATCTTATTGTGTGGCGTTTCCTCCCCTGGTCACCTGACTGGTAGTCTTGTGGGTGGGTCTGCATGCCCCTTGAAAGGAGTGTGACTTGTTAGGCAACTGCCTTGAAGCAGAGCATCCATTAACTGGGCAATACCACCTCACCTCTCTGTACTTCTACCTGCCCGGAAAATTCTTCCCGTTTCCTTTCGGATTGCCCTAAGGCAACTTATGGCTCTTAGACTTGCCTAGGTGCTTTACCAGCTGTTCCATATCTTCCCCAAAGAGTAATCTGCTTTTGAATAGATGATTACCCAGATGTGACTTGGACCATGCATCTGCTGACCAATTGTGCAGCCAGAGGAGATGCCTGGATGAAACAGCTGACACCATGTTTCTTGCCAAAATACGCAACAGATCATACAAGGAATCCACAATGTAGCCCACTCACGCTTCTAAATGCTCCATTGCTTTGCAATGGCCGATGGACCTGTCTCGGACAACTGGAGCTGTTGCACTCAGCGCAAGCAGGTGCACACCATGAAGCTACAGCAAACAGCAGCCTGGAGGCCCAAAGCCAAGATGTTGAACATCTTGAGATGAATTTCCAGTTTCCAATCCTGGGCATCCTTCAGTGCTGCTGACCCCACCACCGGAATGGTAGTCTTTTTTTTTTTTGTCGCTGCTGAAACAGAAGCATCAACTTTAGGAAGCTTCAGCAGCTCCAAAGGGTCCTCCGGCAGCCATGGCCCTGCCGACCTTCAAACAAGCCTCCGGAGTATCCTACGCCACCAGCTTCTTCACAGACAGATGGAATGGAAAGGCCTTTGCTGGACCTCAAGAAAGTGCTTCCATGACAGGGTTCACATCCTCAAGATCGGACTCCTCCTGCGCTTCTTTAATACTCAGTTCCTTTAAAACTTATGGAATCAAGGGAAGGAGCTCTTCCTCCTGAAGAGCCAGATCACTCTGGGATCCTCTCCTTCCACCACCGGGATCTCCCCTAGGCTCGAGGAATCCATGTCACCAATCTTTGTCCCCTGGAGATTCTGAGAGCAGACTTCCACCCCCTTCCAAGCCATCTGATTCCTCAACTGCGCTGGAGGAGCGCAACCCCCATACTGGGGTCTGCACCCCCCCTTTTTGGTCCCCCTTAGGAGGCTATACTCTTACACCTGGTGTGCTTCGGGGGATTTGGAGATTGGGACCACTTCTCAGCAGAGCCCTTCAATGCACAAAGCTTTTCTGGTATGAACAGCCCAAATTCCTTAGAAAAAGCTTCCTCTGAATCAGAGTCCCCCCAGGGGACTCATTATCACTCCTAGAGTCCACTTGGGCCTTTTCCTGATCCAGCATGGCTGGGGACAACATGGGGGGGGGCGGGGAGAGAGAAGCCACCCCCCTCCCTGGAAGACTCCTGCAGTGCATGAGATGCCAAAATGGTTGTCATTCCTGCGCTGCCAGTAGTAGGAGCCTCAATCGCTCAAGTAACCCAGGCCAATCTTCTTTCGCCCGATGCAGTTGCTGCTGTACTTCCTTTCCCGCTGGACCTGTATCTTCTGAAAAGCCTGGCAGAGGAAAGACTCGATACTTTGACCCCACGCAAGTGGCAGCGCTTCGCGCATTCTGCAACTACCACCATGCTCGACACTGCTGCTACACATGCTGCCTTCCTGTATGCTCCTAGCACATTCTGTAGCGCCCCAACAATCAGCCACACCAGTCCCATGGCAAACCTGTGCCAGTCCCTAGAAGTACCCATTAACAGTAGAACAGCCTAGAGCTCTCACAACCGGAACCCCCGGGCCTTCTAAATCCCTCTCCCGGGCGTTCAATACGTGCCTTCTCACATTCTCACCAGCAATCCCTTTTCTTTTTTTTTTTTTTTTCTGCCCCAAGGCATGTAAAAACAAACAAGAAAGGCAATACTTTCTTTTGCCAATTATAAGCTGGGGAGGGAGGAGAACAGGCAGAGTGGCAGATAAGGAGTTAGCCAGACCACTGGCTATCAGTGTCCCCACCATCAATGAGCTAAGACAAGCCAAGGTCCTCAATCCCATGCTTACCCACTCATCCTGGGGGATGGCCCCTCATGAAGCCTCATCTCCCAGGGAGTAAGAAGGCTCAGATCCTCTTCTCTTTTTTTTTTTTTTTTTACAAACTCCAGACTGCAAGGTTTGACATCTCTCTCCATTTGCTGGAGACAGAAAAATATTGAGGGACTGCAGGTGGAAGGCTAACATAAGTAAGGCAGTGTAAGTAATGCTTTCTTCTCTGTTTCCATCTGCTGGTAGGGAAGCAAAACCCCTGTATCTAGACTGATCTGAGGTATGAACAGAGCTTTGGGATATATGTATGGAAATATAATCCCATTAAAATTTTAAAATATATATCCAACACATTACCTTTGCATCCCTCCCTTCCAGCAGCTCTACAGCATATGGGGCAGCACCATTGGACAGCTCATACACAAAAGCAGGTGGTTTATTAATCTTCAAATGAAATGTACTGTACAGTGGGAATTAATATCAGGGAATATTAGAACTGGAAGTGTAGAAATGAGAATGTTTTTTTTAAAGACAGAAAAGAGGTAGTCCCATCTTAAAAAGCAACTCTGCCATAGCCACAGGCTCACCTGCCGGCTCCTCTGTGGAGAATCAAAAAGGATCCTCTGGCTATCAGCTGACCAACAGAAGAGCGGAAGAAATGCAGTGTAGATTCCTGTGAAGTTTTCTGAAAAGAGACATTATACATAGGATGACTTTCTTTTCGCTCTTTATTTTTTCATTTGTTTTACATTCCCATTTTCTCCTCTAAAGGCTTCTATTATATATGCCGGTTCATATCCAGACCTGGCTGGGACAAATGCTAGCCATATACACTGCCTAAGGCTTCCCTAATTGAGACATGACCTTGACCTTGGTACTCTCTTCCCTTTTATGCTCTCTTTCCTCTCCTACAGCTCAGGTCTATGGATAGACTCTGATGTCAATATTCAAAATGTTTTGTCCGCCTAAGTTTGAGAATTAGCAGGACAACTGGGGATTTAAATATGTCCCCCCTACTTTCCAGATACATTTTAGCTGGATAAGTCATTATCTGACTAATGCCTGTCCAAATAAATAAAGAGGTGTTCCAGGAGGTGGGGTTTAAACTTAGCCAGAAACCATTGACTATCAGTGCTATCTGGCTAAGTTTAGTTGAGAAATTTCAGAGCAGGTCTACATGCACTCAGGTAACTTTAGCTTTATCAAGCTATATTCAATATGTAACGGTTAACTGGATGCAAAAGAAAAAAAAATGTTTGCGGGCCTGCAGGCCCAATCCTCCACCATACTAAAAAACTAAAACTTTAATAGTGCCTAACACTTGAACCCCCCTCCCCCAAAAGATCTTTATGGATTTTTAGGCCTATTGCTCACAGTGCCTCCTCACTTGCCCCTTGTACACGTGGGGAGAAAATGTTCACCTCTGGGTCCTCTCCAAACCACCAATCTAAACCCTCCCTCATCAACCAGAATTCCCCCAAAACCCTAGAACCATTGGAAGCACAGTACAATCGTACTGCTCCCAGTGATATCCAGTAAGACTGTCTTCTCACTGGGCATGCTCAGCATGCCATTATGCTAGGCGTCCATGTAGAGACCCTTTCAGTCTTATTCCTTAGCTTAAATAGGAGACGCCAACTTCATGGAGAGGTGGGCAAGTTTCCTGCTGCTCTCGAATAAAACCTGCTACAGGTAAGGAACTCTGCTTTTCCAAAGTTCAAGCAGGATGATAGCCCTCACATGTGGGTGAATCCCTGGCTAGACTACCCCAAATGAAAAAAAGATGAAACAAAACCGTGCCAATGGGTACAACCTAACTGTTTCTGATGGCAACAGGTCTTTTTTCCTTCTACATTTCTCTAATGAAGGGCAGCCTGGAAGAAAAGTAACGGATGCTAGGAAGGTACGAAGTTAGGGTAAACACCTCAAAGAGATTGCATAAGATAGACTGGATGATCTTACTGTCATGTTGGGAGTCCCTATCCAAACACTAATGCTGTATTTCCCAACCTTCTCCTGCAGCATGTATGAAATAGATTAGCATACATAACAGAACCAGGGTATGCCCCTATGACAAGCTTCTTTTCAAATTTTCTTTTGTCTCCCTTATCAATGTTTTTCTTCCAACTTGCCAGTGTTTATACATTTTCCTATTTTCTTCATTTGGATCCTTTTTACATTTTTTGAAAGTTCTTTTGACTACCATTGTTGATAACCTTTGCCTCCCCCATTGCAGCAGCAACCAGAAATCTGATAGAAACATGCAATGTACCATTTTAATTAGCATTCAAAATGGAATTAAAACAACATATTATTAATAATTGGTGTGCCCACCGTTAGCTTGCAAAACGGTTTTAAAATAAGCAGAGTAACAGCTTTTTTTCTGCTTGTTGCTAGAATTTTCAATCATTTTTTGGCTTTCTTGAGACAGTTTTAGTGGTTGACTGTCACCAAATTCCATAACACCCTCGTCAGCAGTCTTGCCCCATGTCCTCTGAGCCCAGCTTTTGCTTCGATCTAATTTTTCGGAAACTCATTTTTTCGTAATAAAGGCTGCTCTAGCATCATGTGCCTCACAAAATGCAATACACTTAATACAGTCAATCTGACACTGTTTTTCGCTAAGGTACCGTTAAATTCCAAACTGAACGGCCTACAAATGATACAAAAATTATAGCCCAAATTTTCAATGGCCCACGCATGTAAGATCTCTGGGGGTTATGCGCGTGGCCAGGCCCTGCTCAAGTGGAGCATGTTTTCAAAAGGGCCTGGCCACGAGCATAACCCCCAGTACGCGCAGAAGTGCTGGGCCATCAAAAAGGGGTGGACTGGGGGAGGCGGGGTCTGGGTAGGGAGGGGACTAGCTGGGACAGAGGCCATTAGGCCCTGTCCCGGGGAAGCAAGCCAGCAGCCAGTCGGTGTGCATAACTTACACCATCTCGTAGTAGCGGGTAAATTAAAAAGCAAAAAATTCTAGGGTAGGTAGGTAGGAGTTAGGTGTTGGGGAGGAGAGGGGGAAAAGTAGGAAGGTTAGGTAGGGGTATAGGGAAGTTCCCTCCCAGACCGGGAGGAAACTGTGAATGTGATGATTGCGTCGCTGCGCAAATTTTTCTAAAATTTCTCCCCACACACGACTGGTCACCTGCCCGCACATGCGCGCGTGGATATTAAAATCCGGTGCGCATGTGCACATGGAAATAATATTTTATAACATGTGTGCACATATTATAAAATAGCTGCATCCATGTGCTGGGAACCGCGCGCACATGGACGCGGGTTTGAAAATTGACCCCTATATTAGTGGGATAATCCAGTGGGGCACTATGGAGGGGAGGAAAGGGTTATGTATAAAAGCCTTTTTCACCATGTCAATAATCGATTGGCCTTCCATCTACCCATTTTAATGCATGGAATACAAGTAGTTTGGGCTTCCTAGATGGTATTTTTAAACTCTAACCTTTGCAGCTGCACCTTTTAGGGTTTTTAAAATATTTTCCTCATTTTATTAAAGTCTCGCTTTTGAAAGTTAATAGTTAAAGCAGTAGTTTTCTTTAATATCCTTTCTCCCTCCATTTATTAAGTCAAATTTGATCGCATTATAATCACTGTTGCCAAGTGGCACCACCACAGTTACTTCTTGCACCAAATCTTGCATTTCACTATGAATCAGGTCTAAAATAGCTCCCCCTCTTGTCATTTCCTAGACCAGCTGGTTCATGAAGCAGTCATTTAATTTCATCTAAAAACTTTACCTCCCTATCATGCTCTGATTTAACATTTACTCAATCAATTTTGGAGTAATTGAAATCTCTCATAATTAGTGTGTTGTAAATGTGTTAGCTTCCCTAATTTCTGTTAGCATTTTATTGTCCATCTATTCATTCTGGCCAGGTAGATGGTAGCATACCCCCATTGCTATACTCCTCCCCGTCACACATGTAATTTCTATCCATACATATTCCACAGTGAATTTAGTCTCCTGCAAGTTCTTTAAGAACATAACAAATGTTCAATCCGGGTTGCAAGTACCCAAACAGTAAATAAATCCCATTCTACAAATGCCAGTAATAAGTACTGGCTATTCACTAAGTCAACTTGTTTAATAGTAGTTTATAGACTTCTCCAAGAACTTATCCAAACCTTTTATAAACCCAGCTATACTATCTGCCTTAACCACATCCTCTGGCAATGAATTCCAGAGCTTAATTGTGCTTGAGTGAAAAAAAAGTTCTCCAATTGTTTTGAAATGCTCTACTTGCTAACTTCGAGTGCCCCCTAGTCTGAAAGAATAAATAACCAATCCAAATTTACCCATTCCAGTCCTCTCTAGATTTTATAGATCTCTATCTCTAGATTTTATAGATCTCTATCCCTGCGCTCTCTGCATTTTGCCAGAGTCTCCTCTGGTATTATTTTGAATGCTCTTCTCTGTACCTTTTCCAGTGCAACTATATCTTTTTTGAGATTACACGCGATACTCAATGTGCGATCTCACCATAGTGTGATATACAGTTGTTATGACATTCTCCGTTTTATTCACCTTTCCTAATAAGTACTCTGGCTATAATTTAGCTGGATTAAAAAAAAAAAAAAGGTATTTTGAGAGCATTCCGGGGAGGGGGTTGAGTTATCAGTCAACCTAGTTGAATATCGAGTATATCCGGCTAGGTTAGCTGGATAACTTTAGGCCTACAGTTACTTGGCTCGTTGGCTTGATAACTCGCTACTTACCCGGATATCTTCAGAGATAACCGGGTAAGTTACGTACCTTTATTAAAAAAAAAAAAAAAAGTCACAGGCCTCCTGGCCCAATGCCCTCCCCCCCCCCCCCACACACATGTCTCTACCCCTCCACTGTCCCAAAAAGGTAAACTAGCCTAAAAAAATCTTTAAAACTTCTAAAAGAAGATTGCTGCCAACCCAGGCCTACCCCCTCCCTCTCTGCTAAAAAAAAAAAAAAAAAGCTATACATTTCCCTCTTTTGCCTCTCCCACCTGTTACCTGCAAATGTTGCTCTCTTGTCCTTGCCGGGATCACTGTGCTCTGCAATCCCAGCAGCTTCCAGCATTATTTAGGTAAAAACGCTGGAAATGTACTAACTTTAGCCAGATAACTTGTCTTCTAATTGGCCTACTGAATATTGGCCTCTTAGTATCTTCTTTTCCCACACACTTACCCCAAGCACACACTTTGATTTATAGACATCCCAATTCAAAGGATATGAGCAACATCTTTCACAACAAGAATCAATCAGGGTTATTAAATAAACAAGGAAGTAACCTGGCCCTAATAAATGGATCAAGCAGAGTTGCTTACCTGTAACAGGGGTTTTCAGAGGACAGCAGAATGTTAGTCCTTACATATGGGTGACATCATCAGATGGATCCCCGATGCGGAAAACGTATGTCAAAGTTTCTAGAGCTTTGACTAAGCACAGTGAACATGCCCAGCGTGCTCTATACCACACGTCCACGCGGGGGTCCCTCTCCAGACTTGTAACATAGAATTAGGATTAAAATAAAAAAAAAATAGAAGAAACAACTCTGCGGGGTGGAGGGCAGGTTTCGTGAGGACTAACATCCTCCTGACCTCGGAGAACACCTGTTACAGGTAAGCAACTCTGCCTTCTCTGAGGACAAGCAGGATGGTAGCCCTCAAACATGGGTGTATCCCTAACTACAGGATGCTCCCCAATAGAAAAGGAGACCAACGGATACCCAACCAGGTGCCAATGGGCACAACACCGGTGCTGTTGGTCACAGAGGGGGAGACAGCCTAAGCCCAAACAGGCCCTAGGTTGGGAGAGTTGGTTTCTACACCTCAAACAGGTTCTGAAGGACAGACTGGCTGAACCTACTGTTGTGTCAGTGATCCCTATCCAGACAGTAATGAGAGGTGAATGTGTGGAGAGAACTCAATGTCACAGCCTTGCAGATCTCCTCCATGGAAACTGCTCGTGAATAGGCTACCGACACTGCCATGGCTCTGACAGAATGAGTCTTGACATGACCCCCCAACCATGCCTGGGCATAACAGAAGGAGATGCAGTCAAAACAAATAAGTTGGGTGGACTGTTTTTGTGCTTCTGTCTGCTCCAGATAGAAGGATAAGACTCGCTTGCAATCCAAATTGTGCAGTGCTTATTCACCTTGGTGCGAAGGGGGTCTGGGAAAGAATGTTTTTGTTCAAGCTCACGTCAGCTCCACAGGTATTCACAAAATGTCTAGCCATGGTAGCGGCGCACCTCCGCAGGCTGGCATTGCATGCTTACCCATATCTGGACAATTGGCTATTCAAGAGCATGTCTCAAGCAGGGGCCGCCAGGTCCATGCACTCGAGCATCCGGGTTTTGGACTGACTAGGGCTCGTTCTCAACTACCCAAAGTCCCATCTCAGCCCATCACTTCAATTGGACTTCATAGGAGCCCTGCTAGACACGGCTCAGGCCAAGACCTTCCTGCCTCGCCAGAGGGCCGTCACTTTGGCGACCATCGCAGCAGAGATCCAACAGAGCCAGCAGGTATAAGCCTGGCACATGTTGAGGCTGTTGGGCCATATGGCTGCAACCGTCCATATCACTCCCTGCCACCAGGCCAGAATATGCCAGACGATACTGAATAGCACCAAAATTCTGGGAATTCTTTTCATTTTGTTCTGTACTTCGTAATTCATCCTTATGGCCAAATTCTCTTTTTTCCCTTAGATATCTTCCTCAGCTATCAAAATTTTTCAAAATAATTCACAAAATTATCTATTAACCACTCCCCTTCCGTCAGAGACCTAGGGGTGCGTCTCGACAATAAATTCAACCTTAAATCCTTCATTATCAACACAACTAAAGAATGTTATTTCAAACTTCAAGTGCTAAAAAATCTGAAACCACTCCTCCACTTTAGTGACTTCCGTCTAGTAGTCCAGTCTATAATTCTGTCTAAGTTAGACTACTGCAACTCTTTACTGCTAGGTCTTCCGCTCTTATCTACAAAACCCTTGCAGATGGTGCAGAACGCTGCGGCGAGGTTACTCACCAACACAAAAAAAAGAGCCCACATCACTCCAATTCTTCACAAAGACACTATCAATGATCCACAAGGATATTATGGGCATCGCCCACCTAAATCTAAACTCGCAACTCTGCCCTCACATATCACAAAGACCTATCAGATACAACTACAAAGGTTCCTTATATGCTCCCCCGATGAAAACTTCACTAACAAAACGAGCACTCTCCACAGCCGGGCCCACCCTCTGGAACTCATTACTGCCGGATCTACGCCAAGAGTCTTGTCATCTAACCTTTAAGAAAAACCTAAAAACATGGCTCTTCCGGCAAGCCTATCCAGAATCGCAGGAACATTCTGACACTGGTCAAAGAGCAAAATAGTCCACTATAAGCTCATCGACCGTCCATACCCCCTCTAGGCCCAATCACGCCTGATCTGGACAGCCCACTTGTTTTGAAAATACTCTTTTGTTGATGCATTAGTTCTTTGAGCTCATGCATTACTCATATTTTTGCCCATCAACACAGTTTTCTGTTAACTGTATATCCCAAGTTACACTACCCCTTTTTTAGCCATTCCCTATATTTATTCACGTTATTTTGACGAGTTATTGTTGTCTACGTAATATTTATTTATGTTCTTATGTTCAGAAACTCTGTTTATTGTAACGCCTTAACCGCGACAGTTTTGTTCTATGGAAACAGACCTGATTTGATACTTGTATTGAGAAGGTCGGTATATAAAAATCCTAAATAAATAAATAAATAAATATCTGAGAGAGATATTTTTATATATTTAAAAATTTTTTATGCTGCATTATCCACGGTTCTAAGTGGTTTACATTGAAAATATTCACAAATAAAATACACAAAAAATCATGTACACATGGCACCCAGTGAAAAGAAGAGAAAAGCAAAACTAACATTTGACAAAGTTTTATCATAGCCCCTTTGAGATCCTCCAGAGCTCTGCACTTACTCCTCTCACTAAAAAGGCCGCTTTTGGAAAAGGTCCCTATACAAAGCAGGATACTTCTGTACAATACCAGGAGCTCAGCATTCATTTTAACTAGATACGGTAAATTCTCTAATAAAAGGGATCACAATATCCAGGTACTTCTCATGTTAAAACAGGACTGCTGGAAACGTGAACAGGAATCCACATAGTTAATTCTAAGTAAAGCTTGCTACAGTTTCATACAGAGCAAATGGAATAGTAAAAGATTCCAGACACTCACCCTCATTCTGGCGTGGTACAATATCAACAACTGTGGAAGTAGCCTTCGTGTACCAGTCATACTGAAAGAGAAGGAAGCAGGAAACTCAGAAGGAGTGCGAGTGCAGCATACAGTACAGTTACGAGATAGCAAATCTGCTCTCTACTACCTGTACACATACATTCTGCCCACCGTATGCAAGGAATAACATGCAGCAGACAGCATTTTCCCTAGAGACAGGAGAATTAACAGGGTGTATTCAAACAAGTTTTCACCATCATACAGCACGCTGCGCACGCCCAATCAAGAACACCACATAGGGGTGGGTGTACGCACTCCCGGAGGGGAATAAAAACACGCACGGAAGGGGGCAAATTCCCAGAGGGGAGTAAAAACATAGCAAAGTGAGAAGAGCATGCACTCCCATAAGCAGAGCTGTAACGCCATGAAGTAGGGGGTCTTTGCTCCCAGAGGGGAATAAAAACACACAGTGGGTAGAGAGAGGGGGTGTGCTCCCAAACAGAGGGGAGTAAATCACATAGTTGGAAGGGGAGTTGGAGGGCTATGCTCTCCAATGCAGAAGAGTAATAACATATGCAGGGGAGCACACACACACTCAAATACAAGAGAGTAATAACACACAGCAGGAGTGTGTCTCCAAACAAGGCACTGAAACAATACATAGCAGGGACATGCTCGCACACAGGAAGGAGTAATAATCAGGACATGCAACAGCACCAAAGATAGCCAGGAAGTGTGTGTGTGGGGGGGGGGGGGGGAAGGGAGGTCCTGTTTCAATGATGTGGCCAACCCGCTTCTCGGAGCCACTGTGCAGGGACATAACTCCACTACAGGTCTGACACTGGAGGCAGCAGTAGCCTCAGATTTGATGCTGATGGTGGCTTGCCGTTTCCACCAGATTGGCAGCCCAGCTGGGAGCCCTTCATGCCCACATCTTATGATAGCTCAAACGTATGGCAGGTGGGGAGGGGGGGGAGGCAAGGAAGTGCATTTCCATACACAGGAGAGCAATATCACAAAAAAAAGTACTAACAGACATGCACTTAGGTAATTCATTGTTAAGTTAAAAAACCTAAAGTCATTAAGGGGCTGATGTAATAAGAGGCACTGAAGTACAACAGCAGACCTATCCCCTATTTCGCACAAAAATTCCATAAAGATTCAACCTTGCACTTTTGTTAGAGATCTTGGAGTAACAATAGATACGGAACTGGCAATGAAAAAACACATAACATTAAAAGTAAGAGAAGGATACTTTAAATTACTGACTCTCAGAAAATTAAGACCATTGCTGGCATTATCAGATTTTAGATCTGTTTTACAATCACTAATTTTTTCAAGTTTGGATTATTGCAACGCCTTACTACTCAGTCTCCCAAACAGCACCACTCGCCCCCTACAGGTATTGCAAAATGCCGCAGCACACGTTTTGACAGGAACAAAAAAATGTGAGCACATAACCCCAGTTCTGATAACGCTACATTGGTTACCCATAACTTATCGCATACAGTACAAAGTTGCATGTATTTTACATAAAATTTTATATGGAAATAACATTGACTGGTTGAACTCTTCAATACGTTTACATGTACCACATAGAGAACTCCGTTCCAGTAATAAAGGTCTTCTATCTATTCCAACTGTTAAATCTGCAAAACTCAGCGCAGTTCGGGACAGAGCAATATCCATCGCGGGTCCTAAACTGTGGAACACATTACCAGCTACTTTAAGACAGTAGACAGACACTAAGAAATTTAAAGCAGAATTAAAGACATGGCTCTTTACATGTGCATACACAGAAGCATGAGATCCAAACAGTATGCTACTATTATATCCGTGATACAATAATATTTTAAGATTTATTATTGTTTTATACCGATGTTTTATTTCATAGTTAAGTTTAGTTTAGTATATTATTTAATTTTATTGTTCTTTGACAGTATAGTAGTTACGTTTTAAGTTTTATTATTTTTGAGGCTTTTAAGATTTTAAGTTGTTATTGAGTTTAGGAAACTAACTAAAATGACGTATTTAATTTATTATATAGTTAATTGTATGTATTGAATTATGTTAATGTACACCGTTGTGATGGTCAAACGACTGATGTAACGGTATATAAAACCAAATAAACTATAAACTATTATGTACGCCCACTGTGTACTCTGCTGGTTTATTTTAATATCTGATGATATCCAGCTGTATTTCGAAGCTGACACTGATACTCAAGTTACATTTGTCCAGATCTCTACTTGTTTATTGGCTGTTGTCAATTGGCTTCAGGATAATGCTTTAGGCATTGAATCTGAAGTAGTCAGTAGCTCTTGGGTTCTCTGGTAAGCCTTGGCCAGAAGGATTGCCTAATACTTCGATGGGGGGTGATGATATTAATTTTGTTGACCAAGTTCGGAACTTGAGGTTTAATTTAGATTTGTTGTTGAATTTTAAGAAGCAAACGAACATTGTTATTTCAAGTTAAAACAACTCAGCCCCTTACTGAGAAGTCTGATTTTCATACACTGGTCCAAGTTTTCAATTTGACAACTCTGGACTATGGTAATTTGCTATATTTGGGGATTCCTAGGAACAAGTTAAGAGCTCTGCAGCTTTTGGTTTTGAATGCCTCTCAACAAGAGCATGTTACTCCGTTATTGTTTCAGCTTCATTGGCTGCCTGTGGACCAGAGGTTTAAAGTCTTGACCCTCATGTTCAAGTCAATTCATGGTTTAGTTCCAAAATATTTATCTGATCTGTTTAAAGATTATGTCCCATCTGGAATGTTACGTTCAGCTTCTAAAAAAATTGTTGGAATTATCATTTGTGAGGGATATTCATTAGCAAGATATTAGACTTTAGGTGTTGACAATTAGGGGTGCATCCCTTAGGAATGACCTGTCTGATGACTTACATGATTTATTTGATTTTAAAATATTTCGAAAGCATGTTAAAGCAGCACTATTTACAGAAGCATTTCCTGATAAATTTTAATGCTATGTTCATGGTATTTGTCTTAATATTGTTTTATGTTGATTTTTGCAATCCACTTAGCTTAAAGTGATTATAGGCAGAATCGAAGTATTTTTAATAAATTAGTGCAGGTTTTTACTCCTGTTTTAGCGCACATTTTTCATAGTAAAACCAGGAGTGAAAATCCACACTAGAAATTAGCGTGGATGCATGCATGCAAATATCATGTAAAAGCAGGTATTGGCTAGACCCCAGCAATTCAGGGAGGTAAAGGGCGTTAAAGGGCAGACAGCTTAAATCACATTTTCTTAACACTGGAAATGTATCTCCTAGGTCAGAGCAGGGATAAAACTTAACTCACATTTCTGGTGGCCATGTATTATACTATTGCTGGGCCCAGTGTGGTAGTGTCTAGCTGCTTCTACCACTCTGGGCACAGCAATGGAATAACTTTGGCCACCAGAAATGTGAGTTTTCCTCCACCTCGGACTCAGGAGTTTAATTCCCAATGTAATTTCTCAAGGTGGGCACCTACAGTTGAACATCACTCTGGCCACCTTTGGCTTACTGCTCTGCTTTAGGTACCGACCCCAGAGAGCTTACGCTTTGTTCAGCTAGCTGTAGCTGCATGCCCCAGAGAGCTTAGACTTAGAGTTTACTACAATGCCTTGCCAAGATTGGGTCTGTGCATTCCATGTTTGGGGCATTCTGACATCCAAGGCCATTTTATCAAATAAGGAATGTAAAATTAAAGTGTAAGCTCAGGCTCCTATAGTTAGCCAAACAAAGCATAATATCTCTTGGGTGGGCACAATGGCTAAAGACTATGAACTTTGGCACTGTGCATGTGCTGCCCAGTTGTTTAGGAGCACTACCCACCCAAGAGAGATTATACTAGAAGTTTAACTCCTGGACCTGAGATGGAGAAAAATCACATTTCTGGTGGCCGAAGTTATCTATTGCTGTGCCCAGTGTGGTACACCTCCTCAGACCTAGGATGGAGTTAAATTTTCCAGTATTAGTTCTCTGTGGTGGGCATCTATAGCTGGCTAGTGTGTGCCCAAGAGCTGGAAGTGCCCACCCCAGAGCGCTTATGCTTTTGTTCAGCTCTCAGTGCTTTCCCCAGAGAGCTATAACGGAGATTTATCTCCTTCTTTGGACTGAGGTGGGGTAAACTCACATTTCGATGGCTAATATTTTTCTGCTGCTGTGCCTAGTATGATAAAAGCAGCTAGACACTACCACATGGGCGCAGCAATAGAATAACACTGCCAACAGAAAAGTGAGTTAACTTTTACTCCATCCCAGACCCAGAAGTTAATTTTCAGTGTTGTGCCAGCCGAAACAATTTCAATGGCCACCAGCTACACATACACTCTTGACACTCACCCCCCCCCCCACCACCACCATAACGCACATTGCTTTCTCCTTGCTTCCCTTACCTCTCTCCCTTTTCCCTTCTCATCTACATTCCCCCCTCTTCCCTTTCCACCCCTTATCAAAGTTGCCTTGCATGTGAGATTATGCCCAAGTCTGGATGCACAGTGTCAATCTCAGATGGCCATTTTGCCAGTGGGCACTTTCAGGCATAGGTGCCTACCACATTGTGACAAGGCATGGCAAGTAAAATCCAAGCATAAGCTTTCAGGGGTGGATACCAACAGAGGAACATTACACACTGGCACTGTAGCACAATGGCCCTGAATGTGAGACTGGCACTGTGCAACCTGACGAGCACAATCTCACATGCAAGGCCATTTTGGCAAGGCATGCCAAGTGAAAAGAATAAGCTCTTTTAGGAGGGCACCTACAGCCAAACAGTTTTCACTCTTTTGGGCCCAAAGCGCTAAAGTGTGTACTGTTCGGCTGTAGGTGCCCACCCCAGAGAGCTTACTCTTTAACTAGGCATGCCTTGCTCAAATGGCCATGAATGCAAGATTGTATCCAAGTTGGGATGCATGGCACCAATCTTACATACAAGGCCATTTTGGTCATACTCCTCCTTATTCCAGTTTTAAAACACTATTCTGCATTAGGGCGATTTTCAGGTTAATTCACATTTTAGTGCTTTTTTTGTTGTTTAGCACACTTGTTTTTTTACACTCCTGCTCAATTTGTATCCTATTAGTTTACTGCATTCTGCAGGGCCACATGTTTTTACTGCACATGTTAAATGAAACCAGCGCTAAAATTTAACTCTTGTTTTAGCACAGGTTTTATTATATTGACCTTTAAGAGCTTTCCTTTCTTGTCCAATTTTTATTGTATTACTGAGGAGATAACATTTAAAGGCTTTAAAAGCTCCTCCTACTTAGCCACTGCCAGTACTATGAATCTAAGTAGAATGGGCATACAACTAAACTGATTGTCATCAAAACTTCTATATAAAGCAGGAGGGAAGCACGACCAAGATGAAAACAGGGCTCACAGAATGTTTTGATGCCCTTCTTATTCCACTGCATTTATTTGCTGATTAACTGGGTTTCTTTAAAGTTACTCTGCATTTGTGATTTTTGTATCTCGCAGTGGGCACCTCTATGGGAGGGCAAGTAAACAGATATTTTAAAATAAATTTATTTAATAAACATTAATTACATGATTCTTGTCAAATGTTTTTTCTTCTTCAATACTTTCTGCACTATGTATTTACTCTTTCCCCCTTCCCCGCCCTGTTAATTGTATTTTCAGTCTTCAGTTACAATGTAAACTGGTATATAAAAGTTTTAAATAAATAAATAAATAAACAAACAGCAAAACATGCTACAATATATTAAAACCCTGCCACCCCCAATCTTATTCAAACCTGCCCCCCAAATATACAATATATACAAATAAATAAGATTTTTCAAAAAAGGGGACACAGAGATAAGAAAGTTAAGCTGTTTACTTGTAGCAGCTGTGTGTTCTCAGAAGACAGCACTTCACCAGTCACACGAGGTTGGTCAACTTTCTGGAACAGCCTACAAGTCTTTATTGTGCATGCGTGGGGGTTCCCACAATGCTTCAACCCCATGCCTCCTCTCATTTACAAAACTACAGCTCTCAATCAGGCCGAAACAGTAAAGTGCGGCCGCGGTTACCCTGCTTCTAACCCGCTTTCTACTCACAATTTGGCCGCGTTAGTCCAACCCGCGATTCACTATCCCTTTTAACCCATCCTTACCGCTTCTTTAAATCAACAGGAAACCCTTTCCGCCCACGGCACGTATATGAGATGTAAACGATCGGATTAACTATTCCCTCCCATACAGTAATGTGCGCCCCGATTATCGCTTTTTTAACCTGCAGTTTTGCCGCGTGTTTAACCTGCTAACTTACCGCCTACCCTTACCCCTGCGTTAGTGTGGAGCATCAGGTCAGAGAGACGAAATTTCACGGGCAAACGACCCCCTCACCCCCCGGACAAGAGCCAGGATCGGGCAAACTTTCCCCCAGCCCCCGCTCACCTGCCCTGGTCGCGTCCATGGTGCCGGTCTCCCGTGCGGGCACGCTGACAGCTCCGGAGCAGGAAGGAAGGACCTGTTATTTCCAAGCATAACCTAAACTCTTGCCTGCCCAACCTAAAATCCAACGTGCCGGGAAAGCCACTCTTCAGATCGCGACTAATCCCATCCCCCAGCCCCCGCTCACCTGCCCTGGCCGCGTCCATGGGTGCCGGTCTCTGAGGCAGCCCCAGTCCTCTCTCCCATCCTCCCGGGGGCAGCCGGCGGCGAGAGCGAGAGCAGCCCGGAGTGGATCGCGAGGCGGCTTCCAGCAGCCCCCGCCGGCGAGGGTGCATGAACGCAAGCCGTGACCTGAGCGCCCGGCTGGACGTCCGAGGTCACGGCGTGCGCTCATGGCAGCGAAGGTGCATGAACGCACGCACGCTGTGACCTGAGCGTCCGGCTGGACGTCAGAGGTCACAGCGTGTGCCCATTCACTGGGCTGCTCTCGCCGCCGGCTGCCCCCGGGAGGACGGGAGAGAGGACTGGGGCTGCCCCGGAGACTGGCACCCATGGACGCGGCCATGGGGGCCGGGGGATGGGATTAGTCGCGATCTGAAGAGTGGCTTTCCTGGCGCGTTGGATTTTAGGTTTTCTTTTGCTTAAAGTTGGGATCCACTTCCTGGTACCTGTCATTTCAAATGTCATTTGAAATGACATTTGAAATGACAGGTACCAGCGCACCCAGGATACTGTATAGGCGCTGTATAGGGCCTATACAGTAAAATAGATTGTGCTTCATGGACGCAGCTTGCATTTGCATGCCATTTAAATACAGTATCGAGCAGTATGTGATCCAGACTGTGCGTGCGGCAAACGCGGGTGCGCCCGGCACTAACGCACCTCTTTCTACCGCACCTTACTGTATCGGCCTGAATGGGAGAACACCTCCAAAAAGGGGAGCTGGAAAGGTGTGTATCATCGGTGAACTGCTGTCTTCACAGAACACCTGTTACAGGTAAGTAATTATACTTTCTCCTGAAGGCAGGCAAGTTTACCAAGTCATAAAAGTGAGAACCATGAAACACTAGCTAAGTGTCAGTGATGGATTTTAAATTTCACTACTCCTAGGCACTGTTGTACCCTAGTATCACAGTGTCCCATTGGTTATCCTCCTTTTATCAGGTCTCTAGATGCCAATTATATCTGTGTGTTGAGTTGAGCACTCAATCACTTTGATCACTCGTGTGACCCAGTAAGCCTATTTGTTTTCAGAGAAAAAGGTGCAACGTTTTATAGTTTAAAAAAAAAAAAAGAAAAAGAAAAAATAGAATTAACATATATTAGAAGGAATGAGAAAAGAAACCTAGTAATTAGACCAAAAGAAGTGGCAATACAGTTAAACAACCAAGCAAGCTGATGTTTTGAAGTCTCAAGCAATAGCATTTTAAGTCAGATCCTGATATTTACTAGCTCTGGCAGGTGGTGCAGTATGTGCGCTGTCTTAGAGCAGGGAGCAAACAAGAAACATTAGAAAAAGCAGGGGTAAATCCTAATGCATCCTGACCATGAGGAGGCGGCAGCACTGCTGATGGGGCCCAAATACATCACAGTGCAAGTAGACAATGCGACAGTGGTCTGGGCTGAGTCGTGGGGAGAAGACACTGCTGGAGTCTCCTGAGATCAGTTCTGCAGTAGGAGAGAGTGAGGAAAGTTAGTGAAAATCTTGCTCTACCAAATGCCATCCGATTGGTGACTGAAGATTTGACAAGTCGACTCACCACATTTGCCTCCTGTAAGGTCTACGTAGAAGAGCGCTGACCTGCAGTCACAAGAGCAAGAGTAAGTGGCATTATGGACCATGACACCCACAGTAAACTGCAAATATGACTCTTAAAAAGCAAATAGCATCAGAATACTGATCGCTTACTCAGAAAAGTAATCCAGAACAGATTTATGACTTTTCTTAAAAAGAAATTATTACATATCACTGTTTTAGCACCTGCTTGAGAGGGAGAGAGACAATTGGAGCTGCCTACCATAATACAATCATAGTCCCAAGCCTTCTCCTAAATTTCAATCCAGTGCTCCAGCCACTAGACGTTTCCTACTTCTGATGCTATTCGTGATTTACTGGAAGCAGTGATTGTGAAATAATTCATAACTCATGCTTACATAGTTGCTCCCACTGGTATAACTGCTTAACAAACTTTAAAAATAACAGGGGTTGCTAGAGAGCTGAGGAAAAAGGATAGCCACAATTTGGAAGCTTTCTATCAACTTAACCACTTGTTTTTGAAGACCAACTGGCATCAACTTATTTGTAGGATAGAAGGTTGGATGTAGACCTAAAACATGCAAGTTGCAGAACTCTGAAGATAAGTGCTGTACTAAAGGTGCAGGTAGGACCCACTACAGGCATATGTTCAAATTTTATGGAGGACTGGTACATATTGGCCAGCACTGGGGGTCATGAAATGAAGTATGCTATACCAGAAGCAAAAACAGAAGGGTGGTGAATTTGAACAAAACAGCTGAAAGATCTGGACAATGGAAGCTTTTTCGGGTTGCCCACACAGTATAAATCTGTTCAAGAATCTCCCATGAGTGAGGCTGGCAGAAATCATCGCCTGTCCCAGTACAGCAGTTCTTCAGTGATCCTGAGGTCTTATCTGAGTGAGTTTTGTGGAGGGCTTGTAAATTCTTCCAGCAAGGCTAGCGGTGTGCATAAGAATTGTTGGGTGAGACACAGGCTTGGATTTGCCAAAACTCACACTAAGCTGAGGGTAGCAAAAATATCAGGACAGTAAGCCAACTGAAGATTTACTTCTTCCCAGCTGTGCTGAATCTCACCTCAAATTCTTCTGCTTCTTGCTCAGGCCCCTCCCCTCCCATGCAGTGTGCAGAGAACAGAAGAAGAACAGAAGGAGAAGAGTGAGGTTGAAGGGGACAGAGCAGAGCAAAGCAGAATGACTTTGCTCTTCAATCCAGTCCCTCCTTTCCAGTTTTGTCACTGATGTTTCTCTCCTCCTGCCATCTACATCAACTGCAGTGATGGCGATATAAGCTGGGATAAGAGCAGATCATGGGACTGGGTGGTGGGGAAAAAGAGAATGGAGCTGCAGAAGAGGATTATTATGGGGAGGGCAAGGAAGGGCTGAGAGAGAGATCTTTGGAGGTAATGAGAGTGGTATCACCTGGGGAATATGAATGTGCGTGAGAGGGGGTGGGATGGGGCAAGGAACAGTGTTTGTGTTTGAGACTGAAGGGATTGGTGACAGATTGTGTGTCTGCGCCAGATCTGGGCGGGAGGTTAAACAGGGGATGAGGATACAAGAGGGAGCAAGACTGCAGCAGAGAAAAGGCACCTCTCTACCCCCTACTACAATTCAGATTCTTATTCCCTTGATCTCAGATTCTAGGCCCCAGATCCTGGAATCTTTTTCTTCCTACCTCTATCTTCTTCCCAAATCCTGGAGCCCACCTCCCAACTCCTAATTCTCTCTTCTCTAATCACCCTCCTATATCCCAGAACTTAAGAACATAAATGCCATTTTGGGTCAGACCAATGGTCCATCAAGTCCAGCAATCTGTCTCTGACAGTGGCCATTCTGGATCTCTAGGAAGTTCTGATAGATCCAAAAGAGTAGATCCATTTCTTGCTGCACAATTCCAGGGATAAGCAGTAAGTCTACCTGGCTAATAACTGTTAATGGGTTTTTCTTCAAGGAACTTGCTGAATTCCTTTTTAAACTCAGATATGTTAGATGTCTTGTCCACATCCACCAGTAACAAATTCAATAGTTTAATTCTGCGTAGAGTGAAAAAAAATAACTTTTTCCAAATTATTTTAAATCTGCTATCCATTATTTTATGTAGTGTCCCCCATTCCTTGTACTTTCTGAAAGAGTAAATAACCATTCCTTATTTATCTGTTCTACTCCATTCATGATTTTATAACCCTCTATCATATCCCTTCTCAGGAATCTCTTCTGCAAGTTGAAGGTTCCTAATCTAGACTACTTTATTATTATTTTTTTGTTGCCTCTCCCTATACCTTTTTCAGTTCTGCTATATATTTTTTGAGATGGAGCAACCAGAACAGAATGTAGTACTCAAGTACGGTCACGCCATAGATCTATGCAAAGGCATAAAATATTCTCAGTTTTGTTCTCCATTCCTTTCTGAATAATTCCTAACATTCTATTTGCTTCTTCAGCCACCACTGCACACCAAGCTGAGCATTTCACCATAACATCTAGATCCTTTTTCCTGGATGGTGACTTCTAATATGGAACTCAGCATTGTATACATATTGTTAGGATAATTTTTTCCCAATGTGCATCACTTTACACTTGTCCACATTAGATGCCCAGTTCTTGAGTCTGGTAAAGCACTTCTGCAGTTCCCAGTCTGTTTGCATTTTAAACTCCTTTAGAACACCGAGATGAATGCCATCAGATCCTGGCGATTTGATACTATTTAGTCTGTCAAATTCCTCTAGCACATCTTTAAGATTCACATTGATTTGTTTCAATTCCACTTAATCATCACCTACAAAGAACGGTTCCCATTGTGGGTATGTCCTCCACACCATCAACAATAAAGCAAATAATTCATTTATTTATTTATTTGCTATGGCCTTGTCCTCCTTTAGTGCTTTATTTATCCCCCAATCATCTAATGGCCCATTAGAGTCCCTCACAGATTTCCTGTTTATAATGTACTTGAAAAGGCTTTATAATTAATTTTTGATTCTTTGGAAAGTCTTTTTTAAATTCTCTCTTGGCCTGTTTTATTAGTGTTTTACATTTAACTTGCCAGTTTTTATGCGCCCTCGTTTCCTTTGGTAGCTCCTGCTTTCCATTCTTTAAAGAATGCCTTTTTGGCTTTAATAGCTGCTTTCACGGTATCATTCATTGTGGAAGACTGTGAGAGTGATTCTGTTTCCCCCTTTAAAGCTGTAAGGGACAAGAGGTCTGTGGGCAGGACCCTGTGGCACAAGGGAGAGGCCTGAGTGTGAGACCAGCTGGGGAGCATAAGTGAGTAAAGCCCAGTTGTGTTCAGGAGTCCTCTTCTTCTCCAGGAGAGGCAGCTCCTGTAAATCTACGCTGACCCAAAGCCCAGGACTGGGAAGTGTACTGCAAAGGTAGGAGTCATTTATTCTTGAAGTGCTGTGGAACTTGAATAAAAGTTTTATCTGCATTTGAAAAGGCTGGAGTCAATGTGTTTTTGTGCCTCCAGCCTGGGAAACACCGTTCAATTTCCCACGTATGGTGTAAGGTTGGGGATTTTTTTCTTTACGCTGGGCACAGAGAAAAACCCCAAGTCTCCAAGGGAGTACTGGAAAGTTAGTCTGTTGTATGGCCTGCCAAAAAGTTGGAAAAACAGAGCATCAGATATTTTACTATGGGCAAGCGTAAAGGGAGACCAAAATCCTCCCTGTGACAATGAGACCCCAAGTGCTGCAGGGACCTAGTGACAATTTCATCCTTTGTTCTCAAGTTTACCTCGGAGTGGAGACATTAGAAGACATGAGGAGGGAAGAAGGCTCCTCATTGTCTTCCAGGCACGAGATCTCATTATCCCTGGGGCTGAGGAGTCTGCATGCAGATATACTGGTGATTTGGCATTTTGGAGAAGCTGTGGCAGCTGTTCCCTCAGAGAAATTTATCATGATTGATAAGGTCATAATAGATGATGCTGGTCTATTGGAAACATGAGGAGAGTCAAATGCCAGGAACTGCAGTAGATTGGAGGACTGAAGGAATGAGTTCTGGAGACACTGGGTCCCCCCCATATGGTAAAATCACCTGTGGGTGAAACTGCAGTCCTCTGGTGGAAGAGAAGGAGTTTTCCAATTCTGATTCTGCAGAAGAATGCTGCAAACCCACTAGTCAGAAATTGAGTAATGAACTGATTCATCAACTGTACAAGATGACGAAATTCATAAAAACTCAAAAAGAAGGAATCTTAAGAAATATACAGGCCAAAATGCCAACATCAGAGAGCAGCTGGAGAAAAATGTACATGCAGGAAACAATACGTGACCGTCAGAGAAAACCAAAACTGAATGCCCTAATCCAAAACTAGCTGGAGACCAACATCCCCTTGCAGACAAACAACTAGAATACTGTAGAGCACCTGACACACTGGATCCACCGGATGAATAAGAATGCCAGCATTAAGACATACAGCTACAGCATGGATATCATAATTATCAGTACTGCCACAAACAAACCTTCACAAACAGAATTGTACATGAAGTGGGAATAATAAATCTCTCCAACCAACAACTATCCTAGCATGTCAAAAGAGCTAACATTTTGCCCTGCCACCAAACTGGATGAAATTCAGCTTTATTCTGACCTGGAGAAATTCTTTAGAAAACTGCATCTAAAAAAAGGTACATTTTCACAAAAAGAGAGGAAACATCAATATCTAATCACAATTTCAAAAGAAAAAACAACTACTTTATCCTTCCAACTGGAAACAACCATAAACCAGACTACTTTATATAGAAAGCCTGAGACAATGGGTAAAAACACAGCTCTCAAATGAAGAGAAGAAAATCTTATACAAACTTTCCCTCACTAGAAAGGGCTGCAATTAAAAAATGTGCAGATCCATCACAACACTAACATCAAACCAATAGATCAAACAAAAAAACAAAAAACATGCAGCTTCATATAAAAGACACCATAGAATTTCTAAGCAGGTCAAACATCTAGCAGCTACTGCCCAACACTCTCTTTGTCATAAATTGCAGATGGCAATGCCTGGGAATGTTTGATTTCCTATCACCCTGAGACTGTTGAGGGGCAACTGAGGGGGAGAAGGGCCATCAGCATCATGTGCAAAAACTCTCTCTTTCACACAAACAAACATTCACTCACACACATACATGCTCATTCTCACACACAAGCATACTCAGTCCTAATTTACCCACACACACATGCACTTTCACACATACATGCACACTTAACGTCTCACTCTTACATACACACGAACTCTCTTCTCTCCCTCTTCCCACACACACATGCAATTCTCTACCTCTTCCACACGATACACATGAACTCTCTCACACATACCTACACACTCATTCTCTCTCCTCACCTCAGTCCCCATTAGCCACAGTAACCTCCTCTTTCCTCAGGCCTGCAGGATCAACGTTCCTCCTCTTCTTCCTCCTCCTGCAGCATCAGGCTGTGCTGCCCTTGTTTCATTTTCCCTGCGCAGCCCAATGCTACTGCTCTTTTAGCATCTGCAGTTTCTTGTTCCCTGTAAGTGTAAAAGTGTGTGTATGTGTGTGTGTTTGCTTGTTTGCTGTGCTTCTGCTTGTGTTGCTCTTGTAGCAAGGTCTAATGCTCCTTTTCATCCTTCTGCAGTGTGGATGCTGATGCTCCTCCTTCTTCAGGTCTGCACTACACTAGCTGCTTTTTTTGGGGCCTTCTGCAGCAGGGCATCTGGATCATTCGTGTGATGGCCCGGAGATCCAGCAATTGATTGAGAATTCCAGAGTCTCCAGGTCAAATCCGAAGAGTTCCCAGGTATGCAGATGGCATAGATGCATGTTTCAAACTCCTGAGAACAACTATCCTAGACCACCAGTACACAGCAGAAGTTGTTGAAAAACTGAATTCATCCTAACCCATAACTATTTCAGCTTCAATAATGATATCTATTTATAGATTATAGGAAATTCTATGAACATCAGAATGGAACCCACAGTATGCCAACCTTTTTATGACAGAACTGGAAGACAAATTCCTACATGGTCACCACAACAAACCTTTCAGATATTACCAGTACATTGATAACATCTTCATGATTTGGATGGAAGGAGCAGAAAACCTTAAGCAGTTTTAACAGCTCCTTCAATGCTTTCCATCCCACAATCAGACTCACTACTCCATGGAAAGAGTTAACTTTTTAAACACTGCTGTCTCAATAAAGGAAAATTAGTTCTTACCTGATAATTTTCGTTCCTGTAGTACCAAGGATCAGTCCAGACCATGGGTTAAGCCCCTGTTCCAGCAGGTGGAGACAGACCAGAGTTCTGAGGCTGCCCATATAAGGACGGAACCCACCCAGGAACCCTCAGTATAACCATTGTCAAAGCAGAAAGGTATAAGATCAAGCAAGTAACAGGATAACTATAAATGTAATTTAAACCAACAAATAACAGTACAATTGAATGAACTGTGTAAACTAAACGCTCTTGTATAATTACCCCTGATCATCTTAACGATGCTTCCGGTGCCTATAAGCAAAATCCAGGAAGACAATGCAGGAATCAAAGAAATCCTATAAGAAGGAAAAAGACAAAAAATACCTGGAAAAAGATTCGAGTGGACAGAAAAGAACGGGCGGGTGTCTGGACTGATCCTTGGGTACTACAGGAATGAAAATTATCAGGGAAGAACTAATTTTCCTTTCCCTGTACATACCAGGATCAGTCCAGACCGTGGGATGTCCCAAAGCTTCCCTACAAAGGGTGGGACCCAGATAGTCCCCCGCTCGAAGAACCTGCCAACCAAAGGAACCAAAGACTGGAGCCTGAACATCGAGGCGGTTGTGATGAGAAAAAGCATAAAGGGATTTCCATGTAGCCGCCCTACAAAATTCCTGCGGCGACACAGATTGAGACTCCGCCCAAGAGGTCGCTTGAGAACGCAAAGAATGAGCTTTTAGGCCTTCAGGAACTGCTCAGCCCTTGCAAATGTAAGCAGAGGAAATCGCATCCTTCAACCAGCGAGCGATCAAAGCTTTAGAAGCTTGCTTCCCCCTGTTGGGTCCACTCCACAGGACAAAAAGATGAACAGAGAAACTAAAATCATTGGTGACCTCAAGATAACGCAATAAGACTCGCTTAAGATCTAGATGACGAAGATCACCACCACCAGAGGCTGCGATATCCTCTGGATAAAAAGTGGGAAGTTCAACGGACTGGTTAATATGAAAAGACGAAACAACCTTAGGTAAGAAAGAAGGTACGGTCTTGAGAGAGACGCTCAAGTCCGAAAAACACAAGAAAAGGTCTCTACAAGATAGAGCTTGAAGCTCGGACACTCTCCTGGCTGAACAGATAGCAACCAGGAAAACAGTCTTGAGAGTCAAGTCTTTGAGAGTGGCACGACGAAGAGGTTCGAATGGAGCCGTACAAAGAGCGCGAAGAACCAAATTTAAATTCCATGAAGGACAAATAGACCAGATAGGCGGCTTAGATGCTTAGCGACTCTGAGAAAATGAACAACATCCGGATGAGAGGCTACTGGCCGACCTTCAATGGAACTCAGGAGGGAACCAAGCACCGAGATCTGAACACGCAGGGAGCTGACCGAAAGACCCTTGGAGAAACCTCGCTGAAGAAAAGAGAGTATCACCGCAACAGAAGGGGAACGAGTGGAAACGCCCAAATCCTCGCAGACTGTTTCAAAAACCTTCCAGACCCGGACATAGGTAAACGAAGTAGACTGCTTACGAGCCCTAAGGAGGGTAGCAAAAACCTCTTCCTTATATCCCCTGCGTCTCAAACGTCTCCGTTCAAAAGCCATGCCGCTAGACAAAAGCAATCCACCTGGTTGAAAAATACAGGACCCTGACGCAGGAGATAGGGTAGATGACCGAGACGAAGAAGGCCGTCCGCAGTGAGATTCACTAGGTCCGTGAACCACGGCCATCGGGGCCAATCGGGGGCCACGAGAATGACAGGTCCACGATGGAGCTCTATTCTCCAAAGAACCTTCCCCACTAATGGCCACCGGAAGGATCGCTCCCAAATCCTAAAGTCTCAAAAGGGTGTGACAGACCGAAGGCCGTTTGGAAAGGCTGCAAGGGAACACGATATATAGATCCGGTAGGTCCCTGGCAAAATCTGAAGAGATTCTGGCCCACTCCTCGAGAAACAGAGAAAGACGCCCACCTGAGTTTCGTGCGGAGGAATGGACCGGCTGAATTTCATTGGGGAGCTGATTTAGTGGTAGTGAGTTGCTGATGGCCATATCGGAAACCCCGATGGCCATGAAAGGAATGGGACCAAGACTGAGACCTGGACACGCCTCCCCTGGGAAAGAAGCTGCGGGCTCTGCTAGCATAACGGCGGTTCCCCCTGAAGTGAGAGCGAGTCAGGAAAAAAGACTTTGACTGTTTGGGACGGTCCTCTGGCAGCTTATGGACTTTGTTTCCACCCAAGGACTTAATAAGCTGTTCCAGGTCCTCACCAAAAGGCAACTTGCCCTTAAAAGGAAGAATGCCCAACTGAGCCTTGGAAGAAGCATCAGCGGACCAATTGCGTAACCAGAGAAGACGCCTGGCCGAAAAACGGAGAAAACATAGCCTTAGCTTGGACCCGAAGCAAGTCATAAAGGGCATCGGCACCATAGGCTATAGCACCCTCTAAATGCTCAGCCTGCTCAGGCTCCGCAGACGGAAGGTCCTGGGTGCTGAGTAACTGTTGCATCCACCTAAGGCTTGCCCGCTGCATGAGACTGCTGCAAATAGTCACCCGGACTCCGAGCGCTAAGACCTCAAAAATGCGTTTCAAATAAAATTCAAGCTCACGGTCTTGCACATCTCGCAATGAAGTAGCGCCCACCAGGGGAATGGTAGTAAGTTTCGTAACAGCAGTGACAGAAGAATCTACTTTAGGGATTTTTAACATGTCCAGGCAGTCCTCAGGGAGCGGGTATAGCTTATCCATAGCCCTACCAACTCGGAGGCCCACCTCCGGGGACTCCCATTCCCTGAGGAGAAACAGGCGGTGCGCATAGGGTGAAATGGGAAAGTACGCGGTAATGCCCTGAGTCCCGCCAGGACCGGGTCCACATTTGGTGTCATTGCAGCTGCCACAGAGTCATCTGGTGGGGCATCAATTCCCAACTCTTGGAGAACGAAGGGAATAAGGGGCTCCAAATCTTTCCGCTAAAATAAGTGCAGGACACGAGGGTCGTCGCCCTCCAGCAGGGGGGCTTGGGTCATAGTATCAATATCCCCTAAATCAAGCGGGTCAGAGGGAGGCGGGGGGGGGGGGGGAGGTCTGCCACCCGGAACCACCCGAACCCTAACCGGACCCTGTGGGTCCGGAACCAAATCAGGAGACCTCACAGGGGGGAGGGAAACCACTGAGGGGGGTCTACCTCCCTTTGTAAACTTGCTAAATAAGACTCGTTTAAAAAAAGCACAAAATCCGAAGAAAAACGGGTCCGTGCTGATTTTTTTATTTTATTTTATTTTGTGGAAGGGGGGAGGGGGCGGGAGAGGTGAGGGGGGGTCCGAGCCACCCCCCCCCCCCGAGAGCAAACCGGGCTCAAATTGGGGGGAAAATCGGATCCCCAGCCCCCGGAGAAGCAGGAAGTGTTTCATCTGAAACACCCAAAATGGCCGCTGCTGATGCGCGTTCCCGGGACGGCTTTGAAATTCGTCGAGGAGCCCTTCCCCGAGGTCGAAAAGGTGGCGGTTCAATAGAGGAGCCCTCACCCCCTGAAAAGCACCTTGAACATACCCCTTCGCGGGAGAGTCGGGAGGCCGACTCTCCACAGGCTAAACAGCAAGATGGCTGCGGCATAGAGCAGGGAAGCAGCTGCTAAGTTAATTAAAAACAGCTGAGCTGGGAGCCCCTGAGGAGCTGGGCGGGAGATTGAACCCCGCTCCCTCCTCACAAAATAAACTGCTGCCTTTTATTTATTTATTTAAATTAAGTATATAAAATATATATTCTGTGAAAGTGAGTTTTCTTTTTTTTTTTTGTAAATAAATAATTCACAGAAGCAGGGGCATGAAAGTCATCCCTGAAGGCTCAACCGAGGCATGTGCATCTCGGGGCACAGCAGCAGTAAACGTGGGGAGAGGGACTGGCACCACCAGTATCACCCACACTAGGTCACCGGGAAGGGAACCTAGGCTGACAGAAATCAAGGGGCAAAGCCCCCCTAGGAACCCCAAGAGCGAGCGAGCTGCCCTGACACAGTTAGTCAGAGAAAACTGACAAAAAGATTTTTTTTTTTTTTTTTAAATAATAATTAAGAAGATTTCTGTTTTTGCATTGTTTTCAATGTACTTATATTGAAACTTCAATAAATAAAAAAAAAAAAATAATAATAATTAAGAAGTAAACTAAAAATGTACTTGCGTGAGCTTGCCCCAGAGAAAGAAGAAGAAAGACTACAGAGGGCAAGCTAAACAGGGAACCAAAGGGTGAGCTGTTCCACCTGCTGCAGACAGACAAATACTGAGGGTTCATGGGTGGGTTCCGTCCTTATATGGGCAGCCTCAGAACTCTGCTCTGTCTCCACCTGATGGAACAGGGGCTTAACCCACGGTCTGGACTGATCCTGGTACGTACAGGGAACCATACTTGCAAACATCTGTATACAGAAAACAATGGACAGATGCAGCTCCCTCCACATCTCCAGTTTCCATCCCCACACATAAAAAAAGTCCATTATGTGCAGCCACCACTGTATTTGTTCTGACCCTAAAGGACATGAATAAACATCTCAAAGTTCTAATTGAACCTTCAAACAAAAGGTCTATCACCCCAAAATCATTTCCAAGAAAAGTGAATCCTCACTCAAAACAATCAGTGAAGACCTAGTACTGTAAAAGGAAAACAAAACAAAATAAGGAGCAAATACCAGAACCAGTACAATCTGGAACTAGAAAACCTCCCCTACTGCTAGAGGATGAATTACTGAGAGGAATATTCCCTGCTCCCCCATTTCTAGCCTTCCAGTAACCACCTAACCTGAAACAAAACTTCTAAGAGGTACACTTCATGCCATGCATGCTTCTGAAATATTGAACTGTCAGAAAAGATAGCTTTATTTTACACCCTTGACAGTAATACCCAGAGCCTAAGCTTATTATGGATCCAATTCAGTCTAAAAAAAAACAACAGAGATGAGGGTGGATGCTAGCCCACCCTGACAGCTCCTCCATAAAGTACAATTTTTTATGCATAAGACAGAAACTCTAGAAGCTAGAGCCCTTGCTGCCTTCAATATGCAGGGCAGCTACATCAATGTTGCACTCAGGCAAACTCTTCCCATGGGAAGTAGTGAAGATGAGTCTATGACTATTCCAGTCCAAACTACTCTGCTTTAAAACTCTACTCCCCCAGTGCAAGGAAGGGTCACCTCCCCTAAGGTTTATGGGTCTGGGCTCCTTCTCTCATCTCCAAAGGACATATAAAACCCACTACCCATCCCTGCAGAACAAGCTCCTCCTGCTCCTCCTCCTCCAGCATCCCATGTTCCAGAGTACGGAAGGGCATCCTCCTACCATTCCCCATTACGGCACAGCATTGCATCCTCCCATTCCTCTTACGATAGAGGGAGAGCTCTTCTCACCTCCCCCACCCATAGCATAAGAGGGTTGCTCCCACCTGCAGAGGTCATGGGTGGGGGGGGGGGCAGTAGGGGCTCTTCTTTCTATCCCCACCCCCTTCAAGAATCGGAAATACTTTGTTTACCTCCTGTTGGGACAGTATTTCAGACCCAAGCGATAGGGCTCATGCCACCAGCCTGTGAACACCACTCCTGTGTCACCAGGAGACCAGAAGGCCTAAAAACAAAACAGTAAAGTACAAGTTATATTTAAATCAGAGGTTATGGGATGGAAAAGTTGTGGTGGTGGGCAGAAGAAATGCAATACAGGTTTAAACGTTATATAAATGACAGGAAATTCTAGTCTTTAGTGCAGACAAAACCATAACTACTAAACTGTACCTATTGTAAACCATAAATTATTTTAATATGCTATGTACTGCCATGTGGAAGGCACCCAGCCTGATCCCAGAGTTGGTTCTTCTGCATTCCAGGTTTACAGCAGTCACATCATTAAGTGTCACAAAGTACAGGAGGACTTGACTGGGACATACCGCCTATTTCACTGACGACATAAGTTACATAAACCAAAATGCACACCAAGATTTTATAGCCTTCCATAAGAGAAGAAAAATTTTTGGCAAGCTAAATTAACAGTAGAATACAGCCTGTGACAGATAAAGCAAAGTTGCTTACCTATAACAGGCATTCTCCAAGGATAGCAGGAAAAGCAGCCACATATGTGGAGAACATCATTTGATGGTGCCAAGAAGGACAGCGTTCCTAGAACACTTTTCAGAGTATGTGCAGGATTTCCCAATTAGTTGTTGCTACACCCTCAGTTCTATGTGAAAGCTTTTAGCAATTCAGCTCTGTAAGGGAGGAGAATTGGTATGTATGGCTGCTTATTCTGCTATTCTTGAAAAAAACCTGTTGTGGATAAAGCAGAGTTGCTTAACTGTAAACAGGTGTTCTCCGAGGACAGCAGGATGTCCGTTTTCACACATGGGTGACATCATCCGATGAAGCCCAGCATGAAAAATTTATGTCAAAGTTTCTAGAACTTTGACTGAGCCTCAGTGAGCATGCTCAGACATACAATATACCACACATCCACATGGGGTCCCCTCAGTCTTCTATCATAGAATTAAGAAAGTAATACATAATTATGAGAAAACCCATGTAGTGGAAACTCAACTCTGCACTATGGCAGGCAGGTTTCATGAGGACTAATATCCCGTTGTCCTCGGAGAACACCTGTTAAGTTAAGCAACTCTGCTTTCTTTGAGGACAAGCAGGTTAGCAGTTCTCAAACATGGGCAAATCCCTAGCTACAGGTTGTCCCCAACACAAAAGAGAATCAATAAAACACTAAAATAAGTGCCAATGGGCACAACAACTATTTTTGTTGGTAAAATAGGGGAGGGGCAGCCTGGAAAGAAAGAAAGAACAGGCCCTAGTCGAGAACAGACTTGGGTTCTATACCTCAAAACAAGTTCCAAAGGACAGATTGGCCAAACCTGCTATCCTGTCGATCATCCCTATCCAGACAGAATTGTGATGTGAATAAGTGGATGGAACTCCATATCACAGCCCTGCAGATCTCCATGAGAACTTGCAAGTGGGCCACTGATGCTGCCCATGGCTTGAACAGAATGAGCCTTGACATGGCCCCCAAGATACAGTCCCGCCTGGGCATAACAGAAGGTGATACAAACTGTTAGCCAATTTGAGTGCATCTGCTTGGCAACGGCGATCCCCAACTTGTTCTGATCAAAAGAAAGAAAAGGTTGGGCAGACTGTCTATGGGCTTCTGTCCACTCTAGACAGAAGGTTAAAGCTCTTTTTCAGTCCAAACTGTGCAGGGCTTGTTCGCCTTGGTGGAATGGGGTCTGGGGAAAAATGTTGGCAGGATGATGGACTGATTAAGATGGATGTCAGACACCATCTTAGGCAGGAACTTAAGGTGCATACATAGGGACCACCCTGTCGTGAAAAAACTTAGTGTAAGATGGATAAATCACTAAGGTCTGAAGCTCGCAGACCCTGCGTGCTGAAGTGACCGCCATCAAAAATACGACCCTCCAGGTCAGGTAATTCAGGTCGCAGGAGCACAGTGGCTCAAAGGTTGCAGGAGCACAGTGGCTCAAAGGGAGCATTCATCAGCTGAGCCAGCCCACACTGAGGTCCCAAGACACAATGGAAGTCCATAGGAGAGGCTTCAACTGAAGCAGGCCCCACAAGAAACGTACAACTATATTTATTTATTTATGTTTTCGGGATTATAAAATAATAGGTCAGGAGTTTGACCTAATATATGAGTGGGTTGACTATAGGCTGTACAAAGATGGGCTTACTGTCTACACCATGGTGATATGCACCAATTGCACTCAGATGAACTCTAATAGAGTTGGTCTTCAAACAAGTTTCAGAAAGGTGTAGAAGATAATTAAGAAGGTTTTGTGGGGTGCAAGAGAAAGGATTTAGAGCTTTCTGCTCACATCACACGGAAAGACTCCTCCCTTCAGTCCATAGAACTTTCTAATGGAAGCCTTTCTGGAAGCCACCAGGACCCAAGACACATCTTGGGTCCTGGTGGGCCTGAAGAGAGTGGCTGCAAAGCCACCGGAGAGAGGAGCAGGCCACCCAGCAGCAGCAGCTATCAGCACCGGCGAGGACTGCAAAAAGCCAGCAGAGCGTGACCCCCCCCCCCCCCACTGCAGAGAAAGGAAGATGAGCAGGTGGGTGCCAGTACCAGTACCTTGGAGCCTCCCTCTGCCCACCCAGGGCCTAGCACCCACCCACCACCACCGCCAACAGCCTGAAGAGAGCAGCTGCAATGCCACCAGAGAGAGAAGCAAGCCACTTGGCAGCAGCCACTACCACGAGCACTGGAGAGGAGCGCGAGGAGCCAGCCAAGGGTGCTCCCACCCCCTCGCTACTGAGAAAGGAAGTCGAGCAGGTGGGTACCGGTGGCAGTCCTTCGGACCTGCCCTCTGCCTGCCCATCGCCTAGCACCTGCCCACCACCTCCGATGGTCTGAAGAGAGTATCTGCAATGCTGCAGGAGAGAGAAGAAGGTCACCCGCAGCAGCCACCGGCACCGGTGAGGAGCACGAGAAGCCAGCCGAAGATGCTCCCCCCGCCGCAGAGAAAGTCAAGCAGGTGGGTACCAGCGCCAGTCCTTCGGATCCTCCCCTCTGCCGCCCACCGCATAGCGTCCACCTTCCACCACCGCCGACTGCCTGAAGACAGCGGCTGCAACGCTGAAGGTGCTTACGCCGACAGGGGTGTGCATGAAGGAGCACAACAAAGCAGCCTGCCCCTTTGTGCGTGCCTGAAGTGGCACCTAAAGCAAGCAAATTCTAAATTAAGCCATATCTAAGCGCCTCACATAATGGAGCCGGTTCACCTTATTGAAACAATCACTGGACGAGGAAACCATAGATTTTACCAGAGTAATTCAAAGCACAAGCAAAAAGAGGAAAAACCTAATCAATCCCAAGATAAGTAACAATTCTTCCCCTGTAACTTCCTCTAGCCTAACATTCACTCTCCTATTGCTAAATGTACAATCACTAACAAATAAAATCCCACTAATAAATGACCTACTAGAGGAACTAAATCCCACTATATTCTGTTACTGAAACATGGCTGAAAGTCAGTGATAATGTAATCTTAAACCAAATTGATAACCCATCCTATGACATCTTTCACTTCTCTAGACATAATCAGAAAGGTGGGGGTCTCTTAATAATTTGCAAAAAAACCCCTTAAACTTAACCTACAAAGTAGAAATAAACCAGCCTAACGAGGCTGCTATACTAAAATTTCCACTCCTAAATATTGGTTTGATCTATAGCCCACCTGGAACACTCCGAAAAATCTGTTCACCTCTAATTGAAATCTTCCAGCTCCAAAATCAACTCTAATGGTCGGAGACTTCAATCTACATGTAGACAACATACCTAAATCTGCAGCATGTGAAATATTTCTAGACACTATGGAAGACATGGGTTGGTCACAATTTCTACTCAACCCCACCCATAAAGCAGGACACATCCCTGAGCTAATTTTTGCCAATCAAAATAACTGCATAATAAATTCTTCTCACAAAATATTGCCCTGGTCTGATCACCAGCTAATAAACAGCTGAAATAACTCTCCTCACCCCCCAAAAAGCAATCTCAAATAACAATCAATCCTTCACCTATAGAAAAAAAAAGATAGAAACTGAAACACTCAAAGACACTTAAGAATAAAATAACTGAGTTCAATCGCAATAATGCCTCCTTATCTTTTGACTCCTGGGATAAAATCATCAATGAAATAGTGGATTCCCTATGCCTAATCCAGACAAAAACATTCCAAAATGAAGGTGTAACAACTAGACAAAGGAAACCATGGTATATCGAAGAGGTAAGACATACCAAACAGACCCTGAGAAAATCTGAAAAGCAATGGAGGAAACACCAATCTACAGAATCCCTAGAAAAATACAAATCCCTATTAACAAAATCCCTTCAACAAATAAAGCAAAAGAAAATTAGGTCCTTACCTTTGCTAATTTTCGTTCCTGTAGTACCATGGATCAGTCCAGACTCCTGGGTTTTGCCCCCCCTCTAGCAGATGGAGACAGAAGTTTACAAACCAAACTCCGCCTATATCTAGGCTGGTGCCACCTACAGTCTGGCAGTATTACTTAATGTCAAAGCAGAACACCACCAAAAACATCAACTAAACTCGATAAACAACTACCTCGACACCGGTGTACAACCCCCCAACTGGGGACAGAACTCGAGGTATCGAACAGCAACTCATCCTGGCTGATAAACAGACTAACACACAGACTACACAGCCTCTCCCGGCATCAGCCCAAAGACTGGGTGGGACTCTGGACTGATCCGTGGTACTACAGGAACGAAAATTAGCAAAGGTAAGGACCTAATTTTCTTTTCCCTGTACGTACCCGGATCAGTCCAGACTCCTGGGATGTACCAGAGCTTACCTTACTTGGGGTGGGAACCAGAGAGGCCTGCTCTAAGCACTCCTTCTCCAAACCCCGTCGACCCTGGAGCCTGAACATCCAAACGATAGTGCCGGGCAAACGTATGCACTGATTTCCAGGTGGCCGCCCTACAGATCTCCTCTGCAGGGATATGATGACATTCCGCCCAGGAAGTGGCCTGGGCGCGAGTAGAATGGGCTCGCAGCCCCGCGGGTAACGACCTACCCTGCAAAAGGTATGCTGATCGAATGGTTTCTTTCAACCAACGAGCAATCGTAGTCTTGGAGGCCGCCTTACCTCGCCTCGGACCACCATAGAGAACGAATAGGTGGTCAGACACTCTAAAGGCATTGGTGATCTCCAGATATTGCAACAGCGCGCGTCGGACATCCAACTTATGAAGATCCTTAGCCATGGGATCCGAAGCCTGTACCTGCAAAAACGATGGTAACTCGACCGTCTGGTTCACGTGGAACGATGAAACCACTTTGGGTAAAAAGGATGGCACCGTACGCAACGAGATCCCCGACTCCGAAATCCGCAAAAAAGGCTCCCGACACGACAGAGCCTGAAGCTCAGAAATCCGCCGCGCCGATACCATGGCCACCAAGAACACCACCTTCAGAGTCAAATCCTTAAGGGTGACCTTGCGAATAGGTTCGAAAGGTGCCGCGCACAATGCCTTAAGGACCACATTCAAATTCCAGGACGGGCATGGCTGTCGAAACGGAGGACGCAAATGCCTCGCCCCCTGAAGAAAAGATGGAGGCTGAGGAGAGCTTACATATTAAACTTAAAACCTCTGGGGTACGTTTTAAAAAACAGCACACGTGCGAACAAAAGTACGCTGGATTTTATAAGATACGCGCGTATCTTATAAAATCCGGGGTTGGTGTGCGCAAGGGGGTGCCCGGCACGCGCTGCCTGTTCCCTCCGAGGCTGCTCTGAAATCGGAGCAGCCTCAGAGGGAACTTTCCTTCCACCTCCCCTCACCTTCCCCTCCCTAACCCACCCCCCTGGCCCTTTCTAAACCCCCCCCTACCTTTGTTGGCAGATTTACGCCTGCCAGAGGCAGGCGTAAATCTGCGCGCGCCAGCAAGCTGCTGGCGCACCATCACCCGACCCGGGGGCTGGTCTGGAGGCCTCGACTATGCCCCCGGCCGGCATCACGCCCCCGACACGTCTCCCGCCCCGCCCCGAAATTTGCGCCGCCCACCCGACACGCCCCGACAGACTCGGCACGCGCAGGGGCCTTTTAAGAGGGTTACGTGCATAACCCTTTTAAAATCCAGCCCTCTGTATTTAAAGAATCCTGGGATACATTCAGGCATAGGCAGCATAATTTGGGATGTCAAGTGATGGCCCTAGGTAGCAATCATGAAGATCTACAATGGATATCTCAAACACACATCAGGGGAAACCTTTGAAGCCTGCTTTTTTGTTCACCACAGAAAAAAATGGCTGAAGCTAAATCGTACTCAATTTTTAGAAACCTAAGGAAATTCTATAGTAATGAATTTACTTTGGAGATTTGCAAATAGTGAACAAAAACAAAATGACAGGAACTAGAAAGAAAAATAAGAACTATCGTACTTTGAAAAGAATGATTTCTGGCTGGAATACAAGGAAGTCAATATTCAAAAGCCATTGAGATGGATAAAGTCTGAATGGCAGGTTTTGGTATATTCAACCCTCTTATCCAGGTAGATTTTAGCCAGATAAATCATTATCTTCAAAAGATATCTGGTTAAATAGAGCTGTCAAACAAAAAAAAAAAAAGGGCCAGTAGCCCAATCCCCTCCCTCTCCCCCCAAAAAGTCCAAATGGCCCTGCTCAGAAACCTCCTTGCAAACTCAGAAAGACATTCTTGGTTTTTCAGAGCCCTGAGAGAGCTTCTTCCGTCTTGGTGCTGTCAGATGTACTCCACTTGTAGCTGATTTATGTCCTGCTTGTCTACAGAGAAGTCAATATCATTCAGGTACAAAAACAGACTAAGGAGATCCCTTTCTGGTGGCTGAGTGGGAAATCCAACGCATGCCTAGAAAAGCATTCTAGACTTTTCAACTTTTGGGGTGGTTTGTTTTTTTTTAAACAATGCTGTCTGTGTTGAGGGCATCAGGAATTGTATCCACATGGCTGCATTACTTGCTTAACTTCAGAGAAAAATTCCACTATTGAAGTAGCATTTCATCAAAGACAAGCTGAAAAACAGCAAGAATATAACCCCTTCCCACAGCACCAATTACAAAAAAGAAAAACATTTTTTTTTTAAACACAGGTTATTATTTCTGCAGTTCTGCGGTAATCCAGGCAAGGAGAAAATGTTCCCAGAACATATGAACCCCCAAATCTAACTAATTATAATAAAAAGGAAAGTTGCTCTGCACCTGCATTGCTGGCATGCAAACTGAGCTCTGTTTTTCTTCCTCCCTGTACTCTTCAGCTCCGCCCCCCTCTCTCTCTCTCACTGAATTGTCCAATCCCATCTCTGCTATCACACAGTACACCCAAGCTCATCCTGCACTCTCTACCATCACACATCTCAATTATGCATGTCCTACACTTCACAGTATTCTCTGTCTTTGGACAGGCTTTTACTACTAGTTATTAAGAAAATGCATTTCTTTTAAATTACTATTAGCAGTTATTCCAGTTTTTAAAATGGCAGTGCAGTATCCATGTCACTCCTTTGCTGCCTGACAACTAATCTATCACTGATAAATATAGTGTTCTCAGGATAGTTCAAGATTCAAAAGGATGATCACATCTGCTGTCTCATGACAACCCCAAAAAGCTGTAGCCAATGTCACATGACCAACAACTGCACCCTCTGGTAAGTGAAACGATGTGGTCTCAAAGGCTGGACACAACATCTAGCAGCAGGAAACAAAGGGTCTTTGTTGGGCACATTTATTTATTTATTTAAAAAATGTGTATTTCACCCACATCCACTGTTTATGGTGGATAAGAAACATCTATAATATAAAAACAAACAACACAGTTTAACACATTTGGGCTCCCTTAAGATCAAATAATAATTTCTGATGGTTTAGTCATACGTCATGCTTATTCATTTTTTCTCTCACCTGTCCTGGCGAGATGTAATCAGGAACTCCCTCCAGAACAGAGATGTTACTGCTCTCAATATCCAGCACACACAGAGCAGGTATACTCTTATTAACCAGGCCTTCTCCCCAGTCCTCGTGCAAAACAAACTGGTCCCCCTGTAAAAGAAAGAATTACAGAGATCAGCTCCTTTCTATAAAAGACTCTAGAAGTGTGTATGAAAAACCAATGCCATGAGGCTAAACATCCTCAACATGTCCCCTACTGATTCTTACTGACTCAACTGTATACTCTCCAATTCAGATATCAATATAATAATCCTCTTCTGCAGGAGAAGGCTTTTACCTGAGTCTAGTCTCACAGTGCTCCTCCAATTGAGATGACAGGCTCAAATGGGACTTGGAATAATTGATGAGGAACCCTAGTAACTCCAACACCTGGATGGTTTTGCTAATCGATTCTGTGGCAACTCCGAGATGTGCTCTTTATCAACCAATTGTTCAGTTTGGGAAACACACGCATCCCCATTTACATAGATGTACTGCCAACCACTGAAAGACATTTTGTGAAAAAATATGGGGCAGATGCTAGGCCAAAAGGCAGCACATGATCTTGGAGGTGGCGATGTCCTACTACAAATGGGATATTTTCTGCGACCTGGAAATATCTATGTGAGTATAAGTATCCTTTAGATCTAGAGAGCGTATCCATTTCCCTTTTTTCAAGAAAGAGATTCAAGGTGCCCTTGGAAACAATCTTTATCTTTTCCCTCTTGAAGAACATAATCAAGGTGCTTAGTTCTAGGATGGGATGGAATCCTCCTGTTTTCTTTGGGATCGGAAAATACTTTGAATAAAATTCCCACGCTCTTTTCCCTGGTGAAACAGGATCAAATGTATAGGTCTCTAAAAAGGGAGAACTCCAGTTGCAGCTGTTCCTGAAGTTGAGAAATTCCTCGTAGGTTCTGGTGGATGATTTGGAAAGATGTCCAATAGGTGAGGTCTGTAACCTTTTTGTATTATGTTGAAGACCCACATGTCCGAAGTCATAAAACCTTAGCCCTTTTCCAACAGGAAGACTCTCTGGCACAGGTACTGGGATCTCAGCCACTCTCTATAATCAATTTAAAACCATATCCAATGTTTTGATTGAGGTGCCAGCTGTGGCTTGTGGGCACTCATGCATATGGCAAGCAGGAGAATCCTACTGTTCAAGGAACAGAGCGGGCAAAAGAAAACATTTCCTCTACTGATAGAAAGGTTGCTACAGCACCCCACTTTTGTACCTCCTGGTTAAGGAGAGTGAATCTAGAGTGGCAGTGGAGAGGGTTTGGAGCATCACACAGTGGTCTTATCTGAGCCACTGCTTCCTTTATTTCATCTCCAAAAAGATTCTCTTCATTGCACGGCACATTTGCAAGTCTTTCCTGGACTTCTAGCCAGAGGTCTGATGGGCGTTAATACCTATTGCTGTCTCAAAAACAAAGATTGATCTAATCATGTGTTTTCCTCATTCCACACCTTTGTGCAGTAGTGCCTTAAAATAGTCATGCTGCTTCTTTCACCTTCTTCAGAATGTCCTACAGATACTGGCACATGAAGAGCTGGTAGGTACTGAGTCCAAGGTGTGAGTACCCCTTATGGGGGCACCAATGAGTGGGTCCAGGACTTCTTGGCCTTCTAGAGAGCAGATCAGACTACTACAGATTGGTGTGGCAGCTGCTGCATTTTGAATCCAGGAGCCTTCTGGACATAATATATGGCATTTGCATTCTTGTTTACTGGAGTCATAGGTAGGAGGATCTCACACATCCTCGTCACAATTTCCTGTGGAATCACATGCATTGGGACTGCCACAAATCTCTAGGCGGCTTCATGAACTGAAGGATATGCAACATCTTGATTCTGGACTTAGCCTCCTCCAGATAAGTAAACAGAATGGCTTCTGCCATTCTCTGAACAAAGCTGGCAAAGGAGAGGTGACCCTTCTATTCCTCCTTCATCCCTAGGGAGGAGAATGGGTCACAGGGGAGACCTATTTCTTCCTCCCAATCAGAGAAGTCTTCAGATCCATAGACTTACCCCAGGAATATTCTGAATCTGAGCCAGACTGGTAGGCCAGGGGCATAGACCTTGATCTCGCATGGCTAGCGGTCACAGCCTCAGAGAGGGAAGTAATTCTCTGTTGAGCCTTAGATCTCAAACTTCTATGTAGTGGGGAAGCTTCCTCCTCTGATGGGCTAGAAATTACCATCTGTGTGGCGGTTTCTGATGTTTATTCTCTTCTGGGAACCGACACTGATGCCAATCTGCTAGGCAGCTGCAAAGATTCTAGTTATCAGCTGGATAGGAAAATTAGTTTCTTACCTGATAATTTTCGTTCCTGTAGTACCACGGATCAGTCCTGGGTTTTGCCCCCCCTCTAGTAGATGGAGACAGAGCAGTTATCAAAACAAACTCCGCCTATATATAGGCTGGTGCCACCTACAGTCCGGCAGTATTACTCAATGTCAAAGCAGAATGGAACTCTCAAAATCATCTTAACTATATATTATAAAAGAAACAAACCAGTCCACTGAATCCTCCTGGGACCTGAAACTTGAGAACCACTTGAGGACAAAAAATTCAACTCTCTGCCAATCTGAAATACCGAAATACATAAGAACCAAGCGGGCTCTCTCTTTCTTCCATGTCTTTGACGGGCGGGATTCTGGACTGATCCGTGGTACTACAGGAACAAAAATTATCAACTATGAACTACATCTGGATGTGCCACTAACGTTGCTCCCTGAACGGAGCCATGCAAATAACCAAGCGCTGCCACCTGCACTCAAAGGGAACTACATGACAAACTCTTAGAAAGACCGGATTGTAGAAAACACAGATTATCAGACACTGAGGCCCAGGTAGGCGAGACCTCTCGGTCCAAACACCAAGTCTCAAAAACTTTCCATACTCTAACATATGTGAGATTGGTAGAAGTCTTACGCGATTGGAAAAGTGTAGCTACTACGGCCAGAAAATAGCCTTTGCAACTTAACTTCTGCCTTTCAAAAGCCATGCCGCTAGACAGAAGCGATAAACTTCCTCTAAACAAACAGGCCCTTGATGCAGCAGGCCTGGGAGAATTGGAAACCGCAGCGGCCACTCCACTGCGAAATTGAGAAGGTCCGCAAACCAGGGACGTCTTGGCCATTCGGGAGCTATCAGGATGACCTCCGTTGGATGGATCTCTATCCGCCTGAGCACTTTGCCAATCAATGGCCAAGGCGGGAAGACGTACAGCAGAACCTCGGTGGGCCAAGGCAGCACTACTGCAGCTACCCCTTCTGCTCCTGTCTCTCTGCAATGAGCATAGAACCGCGGTGCTTTGGCATTCCGAAAAGTTGCCATTAGGTCCATGCTGGGCGTGCCCCATGTATCGCATATGAGTTGAAAGGTGGTCTCCGCCAGTGCCCATTCTCTGGGATCTAGGTGGTGACGACTGAAAAAATCTGCCTGTACATTGTCCACGCTTGTGATGTGAGACGCTGCTATGCTTACCAAGCTGATCAATTGGTGAGCTTCCATCGCCATCGGTTGACTTCTGGTTCCTATTGCCCCATGCAACACACACCATATCCCAAACTTGTTTCTACTTCCCCCTGCAACAAATTTTGTGGCCTCCGCCTCATGCTGCCTGTCTGAAATTGAGTACGTTCTTTAACCTTCATGAACATAACCTCACATTGTAAGCTATTTGGGAACGGGACATGTTACAATACAAATTCTTTAAAATAGGATTTACACTTTGATTATTATTGTTTGCATTACCTTGATAGCTTTGTCCTGCTTGCCAGATTTTCCCATTCCCTCCTCCTCGTCAGCAATACTGCTGCTAAGCTCTGGAGCTTTGCTTTGGAAGAAGGACTCTGTCTTTTGACGCTTTCTCTCAGCCACATACAGAAGGTGGGTTTCAGAGTGTGACCACTCTAGGCACCCAAATTGATCTAGTACATGAACAACAGATAGAAAAAGGAAAAGAGGCAGACTAGTCAGAAGCAATCCAACAACTGAAGCATGACGGATAAGCTGTTGCTGCAGGGTCACTGCTGAAAACTGATTCAGTTAGATGATTTATTACAGGATCACTGTTAACGATTAATAGTTTGAGCATTCACTGCAAGACCATCAAGAAGAATTAAGTTACATGCAAAGCTGCACTACTGAGTTCCTCATTAACAGCACATGACCTGATCAGATGTTAGTGAAGACCTACCATCCTCATATACTTTCCCATGTTTCTCCAGCGCAGTGAGGTTTATGCTCTTCACTTTCCTGTTCTTATTCCAGACCTGGGGAAGCAGGAGCATGACACGATTCCATAAGTAATGTTGCAACAGAACTCTTCCATCTCAAGCAATCATTCTCTGTACTTCCTCTGATCTTCCCACACACTGCGACCCTTATCAAGGGCTCCTCCTCCATACCATGTCAATCTTCCCATACCTCTACCCCCTTCTCAAAGATTCTCTCTCTATACATCTCCCTACACTGCCTCCTCCTTTGGAACATCCCACTACTTGAAGGGACTAGAAGGACCTCAAAGGTCCTCCCCATTAGTTTGTATGTTTTTACTACGTGTCTATATTTGTTTTTCCCCACATATAGGTTAACACAACAGTCACAACACAGGCAGTTATTGAGGGTCATTTTCAATACTGTGTATAACTCAGCACATCCATGCACAAGTAGGTGTGCCTAAAGTTATGCCGTATTTTATAAGCTGTGTAGCGGAAGCTGCACAGTTGATAAAATATAATGTATATGGCTTCAAAAGTACAAACGTATGTTTCAGTATACACACATTTTCATGTAGGGATCAGCGAGTTTATATGCCTATTTTATAAAAGTACATGCATGTATTTTATGCACACAGGGTCCAAATTTGAGGAACAAGCTTGTTTCACACTTCCCTGGGGCTCTCCTGGGGAGATGATTCATCTCAATGGGGCAATTATAAATGTGGACACTGCTCCATTTGTATGCATTATATGGAATTGAAGTCTTTTGAACACCCCTCCCTTTCAAAATGTTTTTTTTTTGTTTTGGAGGTGTGTTTAACAATGATACACAGCAAGTTATATATGTGCAATTTTATATCCCTGTGGTAAGGTTTACATCAGCCAAACAAAGGGTGCAATTAAAACCCATTCAATATAAGAGTTGTATTAGGACTGGGAAAGCTGAGGCTCCTATTGTGAAACATCAGATTGAATTGAACCAAACTTTAGATGATTTGAAGATTTTGTCATCTAACAACTTGTACTGAAAGGGAGGAGAATATGTGTTTCTTTACCTGCGTCATAGTGAACAATTTTTTATATATACAGTTGTGCTCATAAGTTAACATACCCCTGGCAGAATTTGTAAAATGTATAGTATTTTAAGAAAACATGAGTAATCAGACAAAACATCTTATTTTTAATGTGTTTCAAATTAAACTATTTTATGCATCACATAAGAGCACAATCATTCAACAAACCATAGCAATAAAGGAAATAATAAAATGGTCCTTTTCAAAAGTTTATATATCTTTAGCTCTCAATTGTTGTGTCTGTGGCATTGTGGACCCTTGGTCGCTGTGAAGATGACTCCGCCCATGGGGAGGAGCCCCGTGGGGAACACAGTGATAGGCTAAACTCAGATAGCAGACACAGATAGAATGGACGGCTTTATTGTACTGCTGTAGGCAGATGGTATGAAGCAGGAAGATAAGGCACTGAGGTCCGCAAGGTGCCAATACATTCAACAGTCTTAGAAGTAGATTCTCACCCAGATGTTTCAGAGAGGCGGGGGACCCAGGGCAGCGCCAAGCCTGGTGGGTGGCGTTGGAGCACCGGATCGCAAAGGTACTCACAGGCGTGTAGGCGTCTTCCTGATAGAGATGGTGGGACCAAAGGTCCGTGGTACAGGATACTAGAATGGTAGGCCCTCGAGGAGCGAGTACCAGGTAGTCCAGAGGTCCTGTAGAGTAAGAGAGAGAGAGAGAGACCCCCGAGGAGCAGTTGTCTCAATTAGTAAGGCCCCGAAGGGAGATGGAAGCGAGAGACCCCGAGGAGTGGGTGTCTTGAGCTTCTGAAGGAGCGAGGCCCTTGGAGTGTAGCGTGGCGTCTAAGCGTGCAGCTTAGAGTGGTCAGAGTAGCTTAACTGACGTCCTTGCTAACTCAATGGTGGTAGCGAAGTGGAGGCTTGAAATACCCGGAGGTATTGACATCATGCGGTGGGGACGTCCCCGAGGTTCCCGTCATGACATGTATTTGAACGTAGGAGAGGTGCGCGTGCGAGCCCTAGGAGGCCAAGGGAGTGAGCATGGCGGACTGGAACGCCCATGCTAGACTGGAGATGCCGAGGCACGCGGCACCGAAGGCAGCCATCTTGCCCAAAGAGGAGGAAAAGAGGTAAGGCAGAGCGGTCTTAGCCATCAGCGACTGACGGACACAACATTAATATTGTGTATTGCCCCCTTTTGCATCAATGACAGCTTGCAGTCTTTTGTGATAGCTGTGAATGAGGCCCTTTATTTTCCCATTTGGTAAAGCTGCCCATTCCTCTTGGCAAAAAAGCCTCCAGATCCTGTAAATTCTTTGGTCTAGCATGAACTGCATGTTGAGTTCTCCCCAAAGTGGCTCAATGATGCTGAGGTCAGGATATTGTGACGGCCACTCTAAAACCTTCACTTTTTTCTGCTGCAGCCGCTGAAGGGTCGACTTGGCCTTATGTTTTGGATCCTTGTCAAGTTAGAAATTCCAAGCGTGCCCCATGTGCAGTTTCCTAGCTGATGAATGCAAATTCTCCTCCAATATTTTCTGATAAGATGCTGCATTCATCCTGCCATCAATTTTGACTAAATTCCCTGTACTTCTGTAGCTCACTCCCAAAACACTAAAGATCCACCTCCATGCTTCATGATAGGGATGGTATGCTTCTCTTCATAGGCCTTGTTGATTCCTCTCCAAACACTGTATTTATGGTTGCGACCATAAAGGAACAACAGTGGATATTTAGGCTGAACACCGTCAATCCTAGTGGTTTAAATGCCACTATTGAGTGGTATTCCCTGATATAACTCGTGATTGGTCAATGCAATGACAGTGATTGTAGTAGCATAGAGGGCGGAACTAGTACATACTAGTATTTAAGACGGTTCCGGTTAGGTGCCGGATGTCAAGATCAAAAAAGCAACTGACATTCTGCCCACGAGACTGCCTGCGCCCTAGTGGAATGCGCTCTCAACCCTCTGGCACTGACCTGCCCTTACAGATGTAAGCCGAAGCTATCGTCTCCTTCAACCATCGAGCAATAGTGTCCTTGGAAGCCTTATTACCCTTCCTTGCACCACTGAACATGAAAAACAAATGATCAGATCTCTGAAAGGCATTCGTCACCCTGAGATATCACAATAGGATTCGATGCACATCCAATAAGTAAAGCTCCCTTGCCATTGGAGAGTCGGCTGCCAAATTCAGAAAGGCTGGTAGCTCAACCACCTGGTTAAAAAGAAAGATGACACCACCTTAGGCAAAAAGGATGGAACCATACATAATGAAACCACATCCTTCGAAAAACACAGGACACGACAATGCTTGCAACTCAAGATATTTGCCTAGACGAAAGGATAGCCACCAGGAAAACAGCCTTCAGGGTTAAATTCTTTAACGACGCCCTCCACATTGGTTCGAAAGGAGGACCACACAGCACCTGAAGAACCAAATTCAGATTGCAAGCTGGACAAATCTTCCAAACTGGAGGACGCAAATATTTTTCCCCTTTAGGAAACGAACCACATCCTGATGAGATGCCAACGGTCTTCACTGAATCCTATCTTGAAGAGAACCCAAGGCTGCTACTTGGACCCAAAGAGAATTATATGCCAAACCGCTCTGCAAAAAGGCCAGGATATGCAGAAAGTCTACCTTCAAAGGTTGCATCCTGTTCTGCAAACACCAAGATTCAAACACCCTTCACACTTGGACATAAGCCATTGACGTGAAAGGTCTCCTTGCTTGAAGCAACATCGCAATCACAGGCTCCGAATAACCTTTCAAATGGAGTCGCTGGCTCTCAAAAGCCAAGCCGTTAGACAGAAGTGATCCTCCCAGTCTGAAAATATAGGCCCCTGCCGTAGCAAACCTGAGAGATGGGTCAAACGAATGGGACCATCCACTGTCAGATGTAGAAGGTCCACAAATCACGGCAGATGCGACCATTTGGGTGCCACCAGAATCACCCTGCCCGGATGAAGCTCGATGCACCACAGCACCTGACCTATGAGGGGCCATGGTGGGAACACATACAGCAACCGATGAGTCGGCCACGTTTGAACTAGAGTTTTGATGCCGACTGATCCGACCTCTCTTCTGTGACTGAAAAAATGATCTATTTTAGAATTTGCTAGAGTTGCCATGAGGTCCACCGCTGGACTGCCCCACCTTGCCTGCAGCAAGGCGAAGGCTTCCACAGACAATTCCCACTCCCCTGGGTCCAGAAGCTGTCTGAGGAAGACCGCCTGTACATTGTCCACTCCTGTGACATGAGAGGCAGCTATTCTCACCAGATGTTTCTCCACCCACACGAACAGCTCTTGCGTCTCCAGCGCCACTAGATGACTTTGTATCGCCCTGACGATTGATATATGCCACTGTCATCGCTTTGTCCAAGAACACTCGCAACAATTTGTCCTATACAAGCAGAAGAAACGCTAGTAAGGCTTTGTGCACTGCCCTAGTTTCCAGGTTGGCTCCTCTGGCGATTGCTGACCCAGGGCTGATTTCCCTTGACAAATTGTGCCCCCAGCCTGAGAGGCTGGCAATCTGTAGTCACTACAAACCAGTCGGGCACTTCCAGATCCATCCCTTTCTTCAGATTGTGCAGAGACAGCCACCACGAGAGACTGGACCTGGCATCCTCTGACAATGGTAAACGAAGCTGAAAATCTTCTGACAGTGGATTCCAATGGGATAACAGAGCCCGAAAAGAGGTCAAAAGTGAGCAAAAACCCATGGAACTAATTCCAGCGTAGACGCCATGGAACCCAGGACCTGCAAATAATCCCAGACCCTGGGCAACGAAAGGCGCAGTAACTGAAAGACCTGACCCCTGCAACTTGCTGACTCTCTCCACAGTCAGAAACACCTTCCCCATCTAGGTATCGAAGTGTGCCCTCAGATACTCTAACGACTGGGCCAGCTTCAAATAACTAACTCTTTGCTAGGTTCGTCACCCAGCCCAATGACTCCAGAAGCTGCAGTACCCGCTGAACTGAGTAACGACACTCCACCTCAACTTTGCCCATTATCAACCAATCATTCAGGTACGGTTGCACCAGTATTCCCTACTTCCTAAGTGCTGCCACCACCAACACAAAGGGAAGAGCAAGCAGATTGTGATAAATTGCATAAGGACCTTGCGAGACTGGAAGATTGGTCATCCAAATGGCAGATGAAATTTAATGTGGATAAGTGTAAGGTGATGCATATAGGGAAAAATAACCCATGCTGTAGTTACACAATATTAGGTTCCATATTAGGAGCTACCACCAAGGAAAAAGATCTAGGCATCATAGTGGATAATACATTGAAATCAGCTCAGTGTGCTGCGGCAGTCAAAAAAGCAACAGAATGTTAGGAATTATTAGGAAGGGAATGATGAATAAAACAGAAAATGTCATAATGCCTCTGTATCAATCCATGGTGAGACCGCACCTTGAGTATTGTGTACAATTCTGGTCGTCGCATCTCAAAAAAGAGATATAGTTGCATTGGAGAAGGTACAGAGAAGGGCAACCAAAATGATAAAAGAGATGGAACAGCACCTCTATGAGGAAAGGCTAAAGAGGTTAGGGCTGTTCAGCTTGGAGAAGAAATGACTGAGGGGGATATGACAGAGGTCTTTAAAATCATGAGAGGTCTAGAGGGTAAATGTGAATTAGTTATTTACTCTTTTGAATAATAGGAGGACCAGGGGGCACTCCATGAAGTTAGCAAGTAGCAAATTTAAAACTAATCTGAGAAAATTCTCTCACACTCAATGTACAATTAAGCTCTGGAATTTGCTGCCAGAGGATGTGGTTAGTGCAATTAGTATAGCTGGGTTTAAAAAAGGTTTGGATAAGTTCTTAGAGGAGAAGTCCATTAACTGCTATTACTCAAGTTGACTTAGGGAATAGCCACTGCTATTACTGGCATCAGTAGCATGGGATCTACTTAGTGTTTGGGTACTTGCCAGGTACTTGTAGCCTGGATTGGCCACAGTTGAAAACAGGATGCTGGGCTTGATGGATACTTGATCTGATCCAGTATGGCAATTTCTTATGTTCTTATGAAACTGGAAATGCTCTCCCAGCACCATGAACCTCAGGAACCTTTGGTGCTTGGCCCGAATGGGGATATGAAGATAGGCTTCTAACAAGTCCAACGATGCCAGAAACTACCCTTTGTGCACTGCTGCTATCGTGTGCAACATCTCCATTCGAAAATGAGGCACCTGGAGGACAGCATTAACCTTCTGCAGATCGAGAATGGGCCAAAACGTTCCCTTCTTTGGCACCACAAAGAATACGGAATACCAGCCCTGCCCCCTCTCCTGAGGGGGTACCGGTACAATGGCATGCAAGAGTTGTAACTGATGTAGTGTATCCTGTACTGCCTCTTGCTTGCACCAGGAGACGCAGCAGGAGACCACAAAGGCATCCATGAGCGGATGATAAAATTCTAAGGCAAAGCCATTTCTTATCACCTCCTCATTAAAAAAATGGGACAGCCCCCTTCAGATAGCCTCTGGGGAGGAGCCTACCAACACACCTTCATTGCCCCATCTTGTTTCTGCCGCCCCCTTGAGTACCACCACCCCTCAGGGATCTGCGCTGACTCAGAAAGGACTGTTGTCTGCTAGAACTCTGCTTCTGCGCTGCCGGACCAGGTGTCCTGCCTGCAAAAAATCTCTGTAACTTCCAAAAAGAAGTTTGCGATGGAAAAGGCTTCTTAGGGGCCTTTCTGTCCTCAGGTAATTTTATTACCTTTCGACTCCCCCAACTGCTTCATGAGCTGCTCCAGGTCTTCCCCAAAGAGTAGCTTCCCTTTAAAGGGGAGATTAGACAGCTGGACTTTAGACTACACATCCGCTGACCAATTTCACAGCCACAGAAGCCTCTGCACCACCACTGCAGAGACCATATTCCTCACGGAAGTCCTGATCATGTCATAAAGAGCATCAGCCACATAGACCATTCCCACTTCCAAGCGAGTCGCTTGCGCTGACTCAGCTGCCATTCCTGACCGCTTGTCATGTGCCTTCTGCACCCAACATAAGCAGGCCTTCTGCATCAAACTTCTGCACACTGCCGCCCAAAGACTCAATGCTGAAATCTCAACAGCCTTTTGAGCAGAATCTCCATCTTCCGATCCTGGACATCCTTTAGAGCTGCCAACCCTGCTATCGGGATAGTCATCTTTTTGGTAACTGCAGACACAGCTGCATCCACCTTGGGTATACTCCTCGACTCCAAGGTCTGCTCCGGCAAGGGATATAATTTCACACCATAGCTCTCACTACCTTGAGGCCCACCTCAGGAGATCTCCATTCCTGATCCCCCAGCTTCTTTACCTTCTTTGGAAACAGAAAGGCTTTAGGGGGACCCTAGGAGGAATAGCCTAGTGGTTAGAGCAGTGGGCTATGAACCAGGAGACCAGGGTTCGAGTCCTGCTGTCGCTCCTTGTGACCTTGGGCAAGTCACTTTACCCTCCATTGCCTCAGGTACAAAACTCAGATTGTAAGCCCTCTGGGGATAGAGAAATACCTACAGTACCTGAATGTAAACCGATGTGATATCTCAGATCGAATGTTGGTATATAAAAACAAATAAATAAATAAATCCCTCCAGGATCGGGTTCACTTCCTCATTGTCCAGTTCCTCCTGGGTGACTTTAATCCCTAGCTCCTCCCTCCGGAAAAGTCTGACCACCCAAGGGTCATCACCTTCTGCGATAGGCACTGCTTCCGGGTCCTGCATCCACTGGGTCCTGGTCCGGATCCTCCATCAGATCCCCCACGGCACCAACAGGGTCTCTGACCGGATCCACTGGACTCCCCTATATCTGATCAGGATCATTTGTCCCCTCCGACGAATCCTCTTCCAACGCGACTCGTCCAAATCCCAACAAGTACAGGAACCCTCCTTTCTCCACAGCCCTTCGATCCCTAGCCTTCTTGGCTGCCCGGGACCTCCTGGGTAATGGTCTCTTGGACACTACACCCTTCCTGGCTAAATAAGCCTTATGGAGGAGAAGAACAAAATCCGTGGAAAATTCCTCCGGATCCGAGAAGGAAGAATCCTGAACAGTGACTACCTGAGGGTCTTCTCGTCCCCTGCCACCAGCAGGTCCTGTTCAGTGGGAAACAGCGTGGGAGAGGAATCCCAAGGCTCCGAAGCAGCAGCCTGACTCCCAGCACATGCTGACAAAATGGCTGCCAGCTCCTCCGACCCCCCCCTCTGGGACCTCCAGAGCCGGCCCAGCCTCCATCACGCTCTTGCTGTCCCCCTGGAGGTCCCAGCCCCCCACCCCCGAGGCACACTCCCGGCAAAACAAGGCCCGAATTGAGTTGAGCCCGTTTTAAACTGCAGCCACAACAAACTTTGCCGCACTGCGTGGGAGTTGGCATGCCGGCGCAGTCAGGCCAGCACATGCAATCGGACCTAAAAATAGCCCCTGCTGACAGAAGAACTCCCTGATGCTGTCCGGTGCTGAACTAACATCATCCTGCTCCACACGAGGAATGGCCCTTGAAGGAACCTATCACCTCAGGGAGCCAAAACTCCTTACTCTTCATCTTTTATTTTTCCTAACTCCAGTCTGCAGATTTGCACCTCTACCATCTGCTGGAGACAGAGAAATACGGAGGGACTGCTTGTGGCACTCTCGATTATGTAGCGGTCTATATCTGCTGGTAGGGATGCATAAATCCACTTGTCTGGACTGATCCGGGCTACGAACAGAAAGGTAGGTGTGTGTGTGTGTGTATGTGTGTAGGTAGGTGGGGGGTGTAGGTGGAGGGGGGTGTGTGTAGGTGGAGGGGGGTGTGTGTGTGTAGGTGGGTGTGTGTGTAGGTGTGTAGGTAGGTGTGTGTGTAGGTGGGGGTGTGTGTAGGTGGAGGGGGTGTGTGTGTGTAGGTGGAGGCAGGGTGTGTAGGTGGAGGCGGGGTGTGTGTGTAGGTGGGGGGGTGTGTGTGTGTAGGTGGGGGGGGTGTGTGTAGGTGGGTGTATGTGTGTGTGTGTGTCCCCTGTATAGGGAAAGGTTTGGGCTTAGGGGGTACACGACCCAAGAGAGGGATGGCCCGACCAGGACCTCACAAATCCTTGGGAGAATACAGAAATGTTCTTGTCTTTTAATCTTTTTTTTTTCCCTCTCTCCAGACTCACGTTTTACACTAGCTACCATCTGTTGAAGACAGAAATACTGAGGGATTGCAGGTGGCACACTAGGTTATGGCAGTGTCAGTAAAAAAAACAAAACCAAACAACTCTCTCTATATATTTTATATTATATATATATTTTATATATATTTTATGTTTATTTATGTTTTATTATGTTTTCTCAAATTAACTATGTTCAATGTAAACCGCTAAATGTTCAATGTAAACCGCTAAATGTTCAATGTAAACCGCTAAATGAAGCGATAGTTACGGTTCCTTAGCGATAGTTTTGGTTCCTTGTAAACCGGAGTGATATGTATACTATACAGGAACCCCGGTATATAAATTCTTTAAATAAATAAATAAAATAAATATAAATCTACTGGCAGGGATGAAAAACTCAGGAGTCTGGACTGATCTGGGTATGAACAGGAACTAAAATTTGGGGATCGGGAGGAGAAGAGTAGAGCTGCTGGCCCCATTTGCTTATTTATTAGTTTCTTTGCTGACAGCACTACTTACCTGGATATCTTTTAAAGATATCAGGGTAAGTAGTAAGTTATCTGGCCACACAAGGCCAGTTAACTTTAGACCTGCTCTAAAGCAGGTCTAAAGTTTGCCATTCAGATGGGTAACTTGTGAGTTATCCGTCTAAATGGCTTTTGAATATTGACCTCATAATTCTCAACTGATTATTCAAAGGATATTTTTTTGCCAGTAATGATTGGAATGACTATGTGAATTCAAATGGCATTTATAACAGCAAACAGCTGCCTTATTGTAAGGTTCAGTGAGTTATGAACTGGCTTTTTCATCTTCTATGGCACATTTTGAGTTTTTTTCATTAATAAGAATTTTGTTTACATAAGATGTAACCAGATTGGTGGCCACGACTAATTGCATGGGTGAAAAGGGGGACTGCAGCTCGGTTTCCTCACCCTGGTTATAATTTACTTCTTGGTTATTTAGGAAAAATGTGACAACTGCTTAGAGATTTTTTGGCTCAATTCTGCCAGTAGCAATATATATACTCCGAGTCACATGGTATACTTCTCAAAGGTCAGCTTGGCATCCTTTTGGGAGTTGTTAAAGCTTGTGCTACACAGAAAGCACAAGGGAGTCAGACAAATCCCCTGTGGGCCAGTTATGAAAAAATCCCCCCAGGTGATATTTTACTACAATCCATCCCCGGGTAGGACCCTCCCAAACTTCCCACAGTCCTTTCTGAAATTGTTCTGGAGCTTCTTTCTGTGCATTCAGGCATTCTCAGCACTCAAATAATATTTATATGGGCCTATTTTCTAAGTCATCTTTGCAGGAAGTCAGTGTTTTAAAAATCTTTTTTGCGCTTTTCCATTTTGCTCATTTACTCCTCTGGCTCTACCACATACTCAGCTATTTTTCATATCATGATTTATAAAAGAAATGTCTTTACTGTATCACATTACCAACAGTTTACTGGCATAATTCTACAACTATCAGGAGTACTTCATTTCTTCAGGTTAGATTCTTCCATGTGGTCGACCTCTTACACTCCCCTAAGGCAGAGCTTCCCAAACTGTGGGTCGGGACCCCAAATGGGGTCACAAAACCTCCAGCTGGGGTCACAAATGCCTCGAAGGGCAGTCCTCTCCAGACATCACCAGCAGCAGAAGTAGTGGAAATCAGCATGGGATCTTTGAGCTAGCATGCAGTCTCAGGTCCTGCAATGGTCCCACCCTCAAGAACATAAGAAATTGCTATGCTGGGTCAGACCAAGGGTCCATCAAGCCGAGCATCCTGTTTCAAACAGAGGCCAAACCAGGCCACAAGAACCTGGCAATTACCCAAACACTAAGAAGATCCCATGCTACTGATAGGGAATAGCCACTGCTATTAATTGTAAGTAAACTTGATTAATAGCAGTTAATAGACTTCTCTTCCAAGAACTTATCCAAACCTTTTTTGAACCCAGCTACACTAACTACACTAACCACATCCTCTGGCAACAAATTCCAGAGCTTTATTGTGCGTTGAGTGAAAAAGAATTTTCTCTGATTAGTCTTAAATGTGCTACTTGCTAACTTCATGGAATGCCCCCTAGTCCTTCTATTATTCGAAAGTGTAAATAACCAAGTCACATCTACTCGTTCAAGACCTCTCATGATCTTAAAGACCTCTATCATATCCCCCCTCAGCGGTCTCTTCTCCAAGCTGAACAGCCCTAACCTCTTCAGCCTTTCCTCATAGGGGAGCTGTTCCATCCCCTTTATCATTTTGGTTGCCCTTCTCTGTACCTTCTCCATTGCAACTATATCTTTTTTGAGATACGGTGACCAGAATTGTACACAGTATTCAAGGTGTGGTCTCACCATGGAGCGATACAGAGGCATGATGACATTTTCCGTTTTATTAACCATTCCCTTCCTAATAATTCCTAACATTCTATTTGCTTTTTTTGAGTTTCCATGTTAACAAGAAGCCATGTGTGAGGAGGGACTGGGGCCACCACAGGGCCTGTGAGCTTTTACTGGCTCACAGATCCTGTGATGACTTTCATTACTAATGCTGCTGCCAGTTGCAGATCAACATCAGGCATTGGACCAGCCATTGGGGAAGAGTGGGCAGAGTGTGCACAGGTCTGTGCAGGTTGTCACTTCTTCTCTACCCTCTCCCATTACTGAACTTACCTAAGAGAAAAATGTTGCCCCTGTCATCAGCCTGCCCTCTCTTCCCACTAATTGTCTTCCACTTATTGCCTGAGACCCAAAGGAAAATGTTGCTGCTGATCCTAGTCAAGGGGATGTGTGGATGGGGCTATTTGAAGGGAGGGATAAGATACAGGAAGGCTGAGGGTTGGATCAGTGGGAGAGGGATTGGCTGTGGAAGGTGAGAGGGGGGGATGCAAGCGAGGAGCTAGGGGTGAGAGTATCAACTGGGGGGGGGGGGTAATGTGAGAAAAGAGAGAGGAAGGGGATGACAGATGATCAATTGGGGTTACAAAAATGGCTTGGAGGTGAGAGAGGTTCAGTGGGGAGGAAGTAAAAAGCTGGAGTGGGTGAGCGAGAGGCTAGGCTGGGAAGGAGAGAAGAACTGGGGGGGGATGTAAGAGGGGATCAGCTGGAGGGGCAGAGGTTGAGAGGTCATCTGGAGGGGGGTGGAGGCTGAGAGAGGGGATCAGTTGGAGTGCAGGAATGGTGAGTGGAAGGATTGGTTGGAGGCGAACTACACCCCCGCTAATTAGGTTTGGTTGTCCTCTGGGGTCATGTGAATTTTCAAGTGCTAAAATGGGGTCACATTGGCGAAACGTTTGGGAAGCCCTGCCCTAAGGTAAAGATGATGCTGGCTCCTGCTGTCCTCATTCCAAGAGAATCATTATGCTGCATTTTGGCTGCCACAAATTCCCTCCTCATTATGCTGGTAGTTAGTAAGGCTTCGGGGAGTCACCATTAACAGTTTGTGGATCAGGAGCCACAGATTTTATAAATGCATGGAAGCCCAGGCCAGAGTTTAACTAGTATGTTTTGTATTTATAGCACTATAACCAGCAATCCTAAAAGGTCTAGATGTGTTATAACATCAGCAATAAACTCTTGCAAAGTTAGCATTCTTAATATTGCAACCGTTGGAAGGTTTGTAGTTTTAATCATTTTTTGTTTTTCTAATAAGGCTATTAAGTAACCACATTCTGATTTGCTGATGGGGGTGCACTATCATCCATAAATTACACAGGGTTTCTCCTAGTTGCTAGTGCTGGAAAATCTTGAGTTGTGTTAACTTCCATTCCCCATCACCAACCCAATTCTGATCCCATCTTCACATTTTGCAGCAAGATGGCCACATCACCACACAAGGCAAATTAAAGCTCTGAGTGGGTGCAAGCAACTGTGGTATTTACACATCTTTCCCACCAATGATGTTCATTCAGTTGCATGATATGTGATTCAAGGGATGGGGTATATTCAACTGGAACTATCTATACTACCACCATGCCTTTAATGCTTAAATATCTACCGTATTTTATGGGATCTTCCAGGTACCTGCGACCTGGACTGGCCACTGTTGGAGACAAGATGCTGGGCTTGATGAATCTTGGTCTGATCCAGCATGGCACTTATGTTGCTTATTTTCTGAACTCTTTTAAGATTAATTCCTCACCCCATTGTGCATGCAGACATGCGCTATGTGCACAAACACACACACATACAGTTACAAATGCACATGCATAAACACAATATATAAATGCACAAGGACAGGATTATGCCACCAGGGATAATAGAGATGCTTATCTTCCACACAGACCCACCTCAAGGAATTGTTTGTCCTCTCCTTTGCTGTTCTTGCTTTCTCGCATGACAGCCTTCAGAGCCCCTGAAGGTGACTCTCTGCTTAATAGCCTGCAAAGATCAAAGGTTACAAAGAATAGCAAGGCAATCTCTGGAAACAGAGAAACGACTGGGGAAAGATCCCAGTCTCAATCTCAGAGGTCCCGCCTCACCTGAGATTATAAAAATATAAAATGAGTATAGATACTTGCACATATATAAACCCAAATATATGTATAAACCAGGGATCAGCAGCCTGTGGCATTTTTCACAGCTCAGCACAGCTCTGACATAGTTACCAGCACTGGAGGATAAAAAAGGCAGCTGGGGCCAAAGATATCTCCTTCTTCCCCTATGTCCCACACGGTGATGCTGAAGAGGAAAAAAAAAAAATTTAAGTACTGCCTTTTTTTTCTCTTCAGCGCTGCCCATGCGGGATAAAAGGAAGAAGGATGTGTCTTCGGCCTAAGTTGCCATTTCTTCCTCTTCAGCACCTGTAGTCCTGAGGAGGGCGTATACCTCGATTTGGGAAGAGGAGGCAGCGGCTGCGACCTATGCTGGTATGTGGGAAGAGGAGACCTGAAGCCTGCTGGTGAAGCATCTGGAGGTTTGTCCTCTGGGAGGAGATGATGTTCCTGCTAAGTGAGAGAGAGGGAGACTGCTGGGAATGGATGAGGTATTCAGGAAGACTGTTGGGGATGCGGGAAGGGAAAAATGTATGCGTGTCCCAATTTACAACAGGATTATGGCTCTTGAAATGATTTGAAGAGGAAAAAAAATATGTAAAATGGCTCTTCTCTTTTGAAAGGTTGCAGACCCATGGTAAAAAACATAGATATATATCTACATCTTTCTACACACACACACACACACACACACACACAGTACACTTACATACATATGTATGCACACTGTAGTAAAAAGGTACAGCCTGTTAATAGTGCAGGGTGTGTATGTTAGCTGGAGAGTGGCTAAAGCTGTTTTCCCCTTGTCAATATATCACATGGGTGGGCAAAGCATGGCTTGTCACCACCTTTTTGACAGCCCACCTACCTCTATCATGAGCTCCAGTCTACCAAAGCTCTGACCAGACATGGAGGACAGGCAGCATTGTGATGGGACTTGGCCATGTAGGGCTAAAGTGATATGCCAAAGAGAGCAGGCAGCATTGTGATGGGAACATGTCTTTGCAGGGCAGAAGTGACATGGATGAGAATGTGTACCCTATCCAGGGTGCCACATCTCAATCGGGCTCTGTTCGGTGTGCGCTCAGCCGAGCGGTGGTGGAGTGAAGGCCTGAAGAGGAGCTGGGTCAGTGCTAGAACATGGAGGAGCCAGAGCAAGAGAGTTAGCAGGACTGGGAGGAAGTCGGGCTAGTGACAGAGAGTGAGAGAGACAGCCAGCGCCGCCACTTATGGCCCCAGTGGGGGCACAGGAGCTATCTCTGTTGGCATGGGTAGACAAAACAAAATTACCAAGCAGATGTCAAAACCTTACAGCAATAAACAGTTTGATCAAACAAAAATGTGAGTTGAATTTAAGTTTTGAATAAATCCTTTTGGTAGTAGGTGCTGGTCAAGTAATCAGGATTCTTGGTCCATTATAAACATTCCAACTTTATTGTATTATTTCATAATTTGAGAAGCAATCTTCAGCAATATCTGTGACAAGTCCATAAAACTCACTATAACAAGTCCATACTTTACACAACATGGTCCCCACTCTCCAAGTCCAATCAGGAACAAAAGATTCCTCTTCCCTGCCTACCCATTCCGGGCTAAAAATGGTTTTGCTGCCTAGGCCTTAATCAGGCTTCTGCCATCTCCCTAAACTCCTGGGCCTGCCGGCCAAGAAAATGTACTCAGCCCAGGCAAGTAGGCAAGGGTAGCTTTCAAAATCACTGCTCCCACCCTTTCATGTGGGATGATTGGGGTGGGAGGGGGGAGGAAGGGAAGAGGCCACTCTTCCATGAAAGTGGTAGCCTCAGTGTCCCATGGCAGCAGTGATGGCAGCCTCAGCTTCTGTCCTCCATGTTTTTTTTAGAGGGTAACAACTTCTAGTAGTGCTTGCTTCTTTGGCCCTTGACTGGTTTTTCTCCCAGCTGTGTCCATCCTATGTAGGAGCTTACTGTTTACTCCCATCTTCCCTCCTCATTCTGGGCAGCAGCTTCTTCAAACAGCATCAGGACAACTCCGCCTACAATCAGTGCTACAACAGAGGGACCGAGATGGGCACTCCAATGGGTCTCTTTTCTAGTAAGGGCCCAGTTGGTCCTTCACAACATGCCCCCTTCAACTCAGAAAGCAGGCCTGATACACACCCTGCAAGACAACTCTCAAGAGCTCTTTGGTAGGTTTGTCAGGAAAAGCAAAGGCTTTACCTGTGATTTATTTTTGATAGAGTGGCTGTATTGCTGCACCTGTAAACCAGCTGCCATTGGGTGGGAGAAGAAGATGAGGGAACAGAAGCTATAAGGAGGATCCAGATAAAGCAAGAAATGGAAGTAGGTGCTAACAGAAGTGAAAATAAAGCAGTGAGAAAAAAAGGAAAAGGGAAGGTGAAGAGTTAAAAAAAAAGTGATAGATGAAGAGCTGTAAGGTGAATAGACTGTGATGAATGAAAGATATCAGAGAAACAGCATGAGAGATTTGAAAAAGAAGAACATGCATGATAAGCAAAATGGAAAGAAGAACTAGGAAAATGAATTAGGAAGAGATGGACAAGATGTGAACAAGTGGAAAGGTGCAATGAGGAAAGAAAGAGGCAACTGAGATTGGGAAAGAAATTCTATTTTGAATTTAAAAGCATTAAAATTAGAAGCTGTATGTTGCGAGCCCTGATGATGTGGCAGAGTATTTTTTGGCAATAAGCAAAGGCTCTCTTCAGTCCAAGGGCTCTCTCTATACTTTAGATCTAGTTTCCTGCCTACTGGAGCACTAAAATGAGATTCTCCCATGTGCTTGTCTGTAATTCTTGCAGGATCAGAATGGCTCTGACGGGTGTCTAGAAACTAGTGAAGGCCAAAGTCTTCCATGTGATGGTCTTTGTCCTTATGGACAACTCCCAGTATCTTACCCTACTTATCCAAAATTTGGAATAGGCAAGGTCCTCAAGTGGAGACAAGTGTTTCAAAGAGAGACTCAGGTAGGGGGTTGGAGGGGATTCCCAACAATCCCTCCTTTGATCAGAGGGGAGACGGACACTGATCCAGGATCCCAATGATGATGTAGGTGACTGAGGACGGGTCCTTGGTTGCCTCAAAAGGGGAGTACTCCTGGGGAATGTCCTCAAACTGGCTGCTGCAAGAGAGTGGTATGGACTCAAACCTTCATGGGGGTTTGATGGGTTACCTCCTTGGGTCAGGGGTAAAAGGGACACCTTCTTGAAGAAGCAAATATGATACCCTGGACAGCAGAGGCTGAAGAGTGCCCTCCTTGTCCTTATCTACCACAGAGATAAAGAAAATCTTCACCAACTCTCCCACTTGGTTCCAGGCCTACTGTGTCCTCTGGCCAGGCATTGGAAATGGATCATCCTTTCAGAAATCAAACCGGAGTTCTTTTAAAAGTCCTCTGGACTTTGCAATATTTGTCCTGGCTGATGATTAGAAATTAAGGGTAACATCAAGCAGATAGCATCTGGTGTGTCTACACAAAAGCCTTGTTCAAGTAGCCTTGATAGGAAAATCCCTTTGAAATAGGAAGAGGTAAATGGAGCATCTCTCTCTCTCTGCACCTCCAACTCTTCCTGAATGTGTTGAAGGGACTGGATTTAAGAAATAGTTGTGTTGGCGGCACCAAGATCTAGTGCGTCAATGGTGCCAGTCCTCTCTCTGAGACTTGAGTATCATCAATGTCAAGGATCAATGGAGCAAGGCCCCAATGTGCCAGCAAATGGTGCATCAACTGCACCGCCAGTGCTAAAGCCGCTGCTTCTTTGGCATCATTCCTGGCCAGCTCCAAGGAATGGTGCTTTTCTGTTTACTCTGCCCCAAGCTATGCGGTGCACGTGGAAAGCTTACCAACGCTTGAGAATGGCATTTTGTTGCTTACTCGACTCCAAGCCTGCTCAGAGGGGGAGGTTTGCTTGAGAAGCTCCTGCTCAACTTGGCACCTGGGGAGCCAGAAGAAGCTCCACTCTAAAAGGAGTAACGATGGTGGCTCAGAGACTTACACAGTTCCTCCATCTTCAAGGCTCCAGACTTCCGAGAGCACAAAGACATCCAGCCATAGTGTTAGCAGTTAGATTGGTTGTGGTCAGGTCCTAGGCACTAGTAACAAATGTTGTGGCCATCAGTGATAGACATCTTACCATATATGTAATCCTTGAAGTTACCAATGGTGAGCTTCTTAGTGCTCGACATTTTCTGTGACAAACTTTTTATTTATTTTTTGAAAAGTGCTGTTTGTGGGGTTGCCTACTCAAAATTTTAAGAGAAAAAAAAAGTTATAAAACTGAAGATATCGAGACATTACTTAAAGAAAACAAGAGTTAGGGTAAACATCCATGCTTGATGCTTGGGTGGAAAAAAAAAAAGGACTATGGAGCTCACGAGGCAGCACCCATGCAGGAATTCCTAAATATGTTCAGCAGAACAAAAGCTCTATGAGCTAAGACAGAAGGTTGAAATCACCCATGTGTCATGGCTAATTCAGTCCTTCTTGTCGATGGAGACAAAAAAAAAAAAAAAGATATTGACACATTTTCTGGGTGAAGGGAGGAGAGAGATGTGCTTCTGGAAGAGGAATCTAATGGACAGAACCCAGGAATGAGATTCAGGAGAACGCCTGAGACATGCATTCAAGATGCTCCTCTGCAGCTTCAGAAAACTCAATGCTACCCCTACTGTGCCTCCAGGATCCCACTCTAAACAAGGCACTATCTTAATCTGAATTTTCCAGTATGCAAATTATTACGATGTTGATTATTGCAATGTACACAGGTATTTTCGCCACAAGCTTTTGCATCAAATCTCAAAGGGAAAATATGCATGTACTTTTCCTTGAAAAACTTCCTAAGGAAGAGTACCTGCAGAGATTTGCACTTCTTTTTTCTGTAGATACCATTTCCTTTAAAAAAAAAAACAAAACAATGCATCTAGTTTTGAAAATGGAAAACTATGCATGTTGCTGCCTCTCTCAACCTAATCCCACCTCTGTCCCCACCTACTTTTCCCACATATGTGGTGTTTATTCTCACATGTGCTTTACCCGCATGCAGGGTGGGCAATGTTCAGACAGCACTTTTACTTAGGCTTTTGAAAATGGCCTTCTATGTATACTTGGTTCCCTTAAACATACCTATTTTTGTTTGTCAAATGTATAACATAGTATGTCACCAACTTCAGTGAAAGTCCTAGTACATACACACACTCACACAGGTCTCCAAATGACAGCTATGTCAAACAGATGCAAAGCAGCACCCAACTACAGAGAGAGGTTAAAAGTCTTTGTTATCCCCATCTAAACCAGAGATTTCTCCTTCTGCCCTGAGATTGAGCAATACATAGTTAGCCACTGGTTAGGAGGTTTTGATGATGATCAGAATAAGAAACCTTGCACAATTGTTATGTAGTCAAGTGGCTCTCCTTCTTCACAGTTACAGAGTACACAGAGTCAGACATAATACTGGGTGCACAAACATATGCAGGGAGAATGGTGCAGCAATACAATCACTCAAAGACAAGATTCTTATTCGGAGTGAGTCCTGATGGTAGAAACTGCATTAGGATACAAAGGCAGCTCAGGGACCTGTGTTTTATATATGTAGAATGTCTGGTGAGAAGGGAGATAAAAACTCTGACAAACGCAAGTGGATGAGAGCAGTTAGTTCAGGCTAAATTTTTGGGAGGGAGCTGCGATGCAGGAAAATTAGTTCTTACCTGTTAATTTTCGTTCCTGTAGTACCACGGATCAATCCAGACCATGGGTTGAGCCTCCTGTCCAGCAGATGGAGACAGACCAAAACTGAAAGGGTATCCTATATGAGGACAGAACCTACTCTGTAGCCCTTCAGTATAACCATTGTCAAAGCAGAGAAAGCATGAAGAAACACCATGGAACAAGCAAGCAACAGAAGAACTTGAGCAATCAACAAGAGAATTCTGCAAACTTTGAACTAGTAAAAACAATGAATGAACTCTGTGTATGGACACTCTTGCATGAATGCCCACAATCATTCTCATAGATGCTTCCGGTGCCTCTTATTAAAGAACACATAGAAAGGAAAAGAATCATGTAGAATACAGCATGTGAGGAATGGTGTAAGGAGCTTTGAGCGGACAAAAAGACAGGAAAGGGAAGGGCGTCTGGACTGATCCGTGGTACTACAAGAATGAAAACTAACAGGTAAGAACTAATTTTCCTTTCCCTGTACGTACCCGGATCAGTCCAGACCATTGGATGTACCAAAGCTTCCCTAAACAGGGTGGGACCTTGACAACCCCGCTCGAAGCACCTGCCGCCCAAAGGAACCAAAAACTGGCACCTGAACATCAAGGCGGTAATGTTGAGCAAACGTATGCAGAGACTTCCAAAGTAGCTGCCCTGCATATCTCCTGCGGAGAGACCGACTGGCTCTCCGCCCAAGAACGCAAGGAATGAGCCTTAAGGGCCTCCGGGACCGGACGTCCCTGACAGATGTAAGCCGACGAGATCGCCTCCTTCAACTGGCGAGATATCGTAGTCTTAGAGGCCTGTTTGCCCCGGTTGGAGCCACTCCATAAGACAAAAAGATGGTCCGACACCCGAAAGTCATTAGTTACCTCAAGATAACGCATGAGAACGTGATTCACATTGACACAGCGTAAATCATCCCCGCCAGGGCTTGCAACATCCGCAGGAGAGAATGCGGGAAGCTCCATCGACTGATTGACATGAAAGGAAGACACAACCTTCGGTAAGAACGACGGGACCATCTTGAGAGACCCCGGAGTCCAGAAACATAAGAAGGGTTCACGGCAAGACAACGCTTGAATCTCAGACACCCGTCTGGCGGAGGAAATAGAGACCAAAAACACAGTCTTAAGTGTCAAATCTTTAAGGGAAGAACGACGAAGGGGCTCAAAAAGAGCCCGACAGAGAGCCCGGAGAACCAGATTCAGACTCCACGAGGGACAAGTGGGCTGCAACGGCAGCTTCAAATGTTTGATCCCTTTGAGAAAACGGACAATATCCGGATAAGACGCAACCGCGTAGCCTTCAAGGCTTTCCAAGAGAGAACTGAGGGCAGACACCTGTACATGGAGCGAGCCGAAAGAGACCCTTAGAGAGCCCTCGCTGGAGGAATGAGAGGACCAACGAGACTGGAGCCGAACGTGCCGAAACACCCGCTTCCTCGCAGACAAGCTCAAAAACCTTCCAAACCCAAACATAGGCGAGGGAAGTAGAGGTTTTGCGAGCCTGCAGAATAGTGGAGATGACATCCTCAGCATATCCCCTCCGCCTCAGCCTCTGCCATTCAAAAGCCATGCCGCAAGACAAAAAGATCTGCCTGGTCGAAAAATACGGGACCTTGTCGGAGGAGGCATGGAAGATGGTCGAGACGAAGAGGACCGTCCGACGCAAGGTTGACTAGGTCCACGAACCACGGCCTGTGAGGCCACTCGGGAGCTACGAGAATGACCGGACCTCTGTGAAGCTCTATCCGTCTGAGCACTTTCCCTATGAGGGGCCAAGGAGGAAACACATACAGAAGGACGTCGCACAGCCAAGGAAGGACCAGAGGCATCTACCCCTTCTGAGCAGTGTTCCCTCCAGTGGCTGAAAAACCTGGGAGCTTTGGCGTTGTTCATGGTTGCCATCAAGTCCAGGTGTGGAGGACCCCACCTGCTGATGATCAGGTCCATGGAGCTGGACAACTCCCACTCGCCGGGATCCAGACGCTGACGACTCAAGAAGTCGGCTTGAACATTCTCGTTGCTCGCGATGTGAGAGGCCGTAAGGCACGCCAGGAGTCGCTCCGCCCATGCGAGCAGCTGACTAGCTTCGAGGGCCACCAGGCGACTCCTGGTGCCCTCCTGGCAATTGATATACGCCACACTGGTAGAGTTGTCCGAGAGCACTCGGACTGCCCGTCGTCGAAGCAGTGGGAGAAATGCCTTGAGTGCCAGACGATCCGCACGAGTCTCCAGGCAGTTGATGTGCCAGCGAGATTGGGCCGGGGACCAGTATCCCTGCATGGCCTGAGACTGGCAAACCGCTCCCCAACCAGAGAGGCTGGCGTCCGTCATGACCACCATCCACTGCGGGGTCCGAAGGGACATTCCACGAAGAAGGTGCTTGAGTGATAGCCACCATTGTAAGTCGCTGATGGTAGAGTCTGAGAGAGGGAGCGGCATCTGAAACTGTCCCGAAACCGGCTGCCAACGGGACAGCAAAGCTCTCTGTAAGGGACGCATATGCGCAAATGCCCAGGGGACCAAGTCGATTGTGGAAGCCATGGTCCCCAGGACCTGTAGATAATCCCACGCTGTGGGAAGAGGCATGGAAAAGAAGCTCTGAACCTGATCCATCAGCTTGAACGCTCTCGAGTCTGGCAGAAAGACCTTGCCGGCGCGGGTATTGAAGCGAGCCCCCAGGAATTCCAAGACCTGAGTCGGTTGGAGATTGCTCTTGGAAAAATTGACGATCCATCCCAGGGACGAGAGAAGAGCAAGGATGTGTTCCACTGCTTGACTGCATAGGGTCTCCGACTTGGCCCGGACCAACCAATCGTCCAAGTACGGGTGGACCAGCACCCCGTCCTTCCAGAGGGCTGCCACCACCACCACCATCACCTTGGTAAACGTGCGTGGAACCGTGGCGAGGCCGAAGGGCAGGGCCCGAAACTGGAAGTGTTGACCCATGATGTGGAACCGGAGATACCTCTGATGTTCGGCACGGATCGGTATGTGCAGGTAGGCTTCCGTCAGGTCGAGTGACGCCAGAAATTCTCCGGGATGGACCGCCGCTATCACCGCCTGCAGGGTTTCCATCCAGAAATGGGGCACTTTGAGGGCACAGTTGACCCTCTTGAGATCCAAGATGGGACGAAAGGAGTCATCCTTTTTTGGGACTATGAAGTAGATAGAATACTGGCCGGCGCCGTGTTCCGCCACCAGGACAATCACCCCCAGGCTCTGGAGTCTGGTGAGAGTCTGTGTTACAGCAGCCCTCTTCCGGTGGCCGCACGGAGAGACTATGTGGAGGTCTGGAATGTCGCGAGCAAATTCTAAGGCGTAGCCTCTTTCGATTGTTTCGAGGACCCACTGGTCCGACGTAATTTTGGCCCATTCCTCCACGAACAGGGACAGACGACCACCTAAGTTGGGAAAGGAGGGATGGGCCGGCAGATTCTCATTGGGAGGCGGGCTTGGGCGTGGGACGATGGGGAGTAGCACCTCGGAAGGGCCGATGACCTCGAAAGGACTGAGGCCAGGACTGGGACCTGGAGGAGTTTCCCCTAGAGAAGGTGCCCCTTGCTCTCGGGTGATATCTTCGTTGACCCCGGAAACGGGTACAAGTAGGAAAGAAAGCTCTCGCTTGTTTCAGGCGATCCTCAGGCAACTTATGAACCTTGTTTTCCCCCAAGGATTTAATAAGCTGCTCCAGGTCCTCGCCAAAAAGCAACTTACCTTTGAAAGGAAGAGTTCCCAGCTGTGCCTTGGAGGATGAATCAACCGCCCAGCGGAGCCAGAGAAGTCATCTGGCCGAAACCGCCGAAGCCATCGCCTTCGCCTGCACCCGGAACAAGTCGTAGAGGGCATCCACCCCATAAGCTATAGCGCCTTCCAACCTTTCAGCCTGCTCTGCCTCTGCAGACGGAAGGTCTTGGGTGCTGAGTAATTGTTGGACCCATCTAAGGCTTGCCTACTGCATAGGACTGCTGCAGATCGACGCCCAAAACCTAAGGCCAGGATTTCAAAAATGCGCTTGAGATGGAATTCCAGCTTAGTGAGATGGAATTCCAGCTTAGTGACCGCCGTCACAGAAGAGTCCACCTTAGGCATTTTCAATAAATCTAAACACTCCTCAGGGAGAGGATAAAGCTTTTCCATGGCTCTCCCGATCAGAAGACCCGACTCGGGGGCCTGCCATTCCCTGAGGAGCATTAGTTTGTGCATAGGGTGGTAGGGGAAAGAGCACGGCAGAGCCCTGAGTCCCGCCAGGACCGGGTCTGAGGAAGCTGGTATCGCCGCCGAAAACTCGTCCACTGGGGGACACTCCATCCCAAATTCCTGAGAAATGAAGGGGATAAGAGGTTCCAATTCCTCTCTTCGGAAGAGACTGAGGACACGAGGGTCATCTCCCTCCGGGGGGGGGGGGGGGAGAGGCGTCAGCCGAATCTGGGTCCTGATCCGGCTCCTGGGCAGGCAGAGGAGCAGGAGGATCCGGGGGGGGGGGGGGGCGGGCGGGCGGGCTTCGGGGCCACTTGAAACTGAATCGACCCCTGCCAGTCTGCAGCCGCTGGGGCGGGAGGAACAGGAAGCCTAGGGACCTTAGCCATGGGGGGAGCAGGAAGGGGGTCCGATTCCTCTTGCAAGCTTGTTAAATAGGATTTGTGAAAGCGATCCTCAGAGTCCAAACAAACTTTTTTTTTTTATAAATCAATAAAGAATAAATACTTGTTTGATCCAAAGAGCGTTAGAAGCAAAGGTAGAAAAAAATCCCCAAAAGGGACAAAGAATAAGACAAACAGGGAACCACAGGGTGAGCTGTTCCACCTGCTGGAGACAAATACTGAAGGGCTACAGGGTAGGCTCTGTCCTCATATAGGATACCCTTTCAGTTTTGGTCTGTCTCCATCTGCTAGACAGGAGGCTCAACCCATGGTCTGGACTGATTTGGGTACGTACAGGGAACATGGGATTAATTACCTGAAGCAAGAAGGCTGTGTGTGACATTCTGGAATTAATGGCTTGGGGTGGGGAACGTGTACAATGCTCTAGGATGTTTATAATGGGGAGGTGGGCAGCGGAATTAGTGCCTCTGGGTCTGTATGTGACACTCTGGGATCAGCGCTTCTCAGGTTATGTGAAATTTTCAGGTGTTAAGATACCATACTTACTCTCCTTTTATCTCTGTGCTGTTCCCAGATGCCCCTGAATACACAATGGATCCATTATCATGGAACACTATGTATTGTCGGCAGAATTTCACATTTTCATTCCGTTCCAAATCCCGTTGCGACCACTCTGAAACATATCAAACCAAGGGGGATTAACACCAGGCCACAGATTCATTACCCTTCATTACTAACGATACTGTAACTTAAATTCATCATCCTCCTTACTTTGCCTTGACACTATCTCTCTGGAGCAGCCAGGTAAACTCCTGGATTTTGCTCAGAGCTATCACATATGTAAAGCCCAGATCCGATCTCTGTTACTTTCTCACTGTATTATCTTGTATATGTTCTAGCCTAGCTGTACTTAAATGTGTATGCATAAGTGCAGGGTGCAAGCAGACAGTTGACTTTCTACGAGTAGAGCTGCAGAATATGAGTAGAGACAATTACCTGTATAGATACTGCAATACTTTCCTCCATACTGCGTTGTGACATTAGGTCCGACGGAAGCACTGGAGAGAGAGGGGAACTGACTGAGCTCTTGGTACAAGGCAGCTATTTCTTCAGGATTTTTCAATACCTGGGAGAAGAAAGGAATGGTTATTGACAGACCACTCACTCAAAAGTGATGGCTAAGGACTGCAAAACCCAAAAACTATTCTGTACAGTTCCTTGGTTTCCTAGGTACATAGCAATGATGGTAGAAAGAGATCAATTTGCCCATCCAGTCTGCCCAGTTGCAATTCTTCCACTTTGAGACGACAAAGCATATAAATTCCTACACTCAACACAACTGACATTCCCCTCCCATATCCTTTATCTGAACGTTCAACCCCATTTCTACTACTACAACCTATATCAGTGTAAAACATGCCCAGAATATATTTAAGTACTGGCCTCCACTATCTCCATTGGTAGGCCATTTCAGGCTTTGCCATCTTTCGCTGATTTTTACAAGAACACTAAACCCAATACCGAGATGCCTTTCAATGTCTTATCCAAGTTTTGTAGAACTACACGCTACTACTAAAACTAGTTAAGCCAATTGTCCATAGTTTTGGATTTTGGGGTGGGTGAGCTGGGTGGTTACCCAGGGTGCCGTGAGTTGAGAGGAGAACCCTGGGCATTGCATTACCCATCCTGCAGCAGTGTAGCCACACGAATCCCATCCTGCCACAGCTGAAAACAAGCCTCCATCCCACTGTGGCTAAAGAGAGGCTCCGGAGGTGTGGGGGCGCCATCAGGTGGGAGAGGGTGCTTTTAACCCAGGGTGCCATTTGCTCTAATGCTATCCCTGCTCCCCCCATGCTTACTGTGTGGTTTTTAAAGACATTCATGCCATGGTTCTTGGAAGCTTGATGTAGTCTAGCCGCTGATGATAGGGTTGTAATAGTCTCTCCATGCAGGTTACCCTAATGCCTTCTTGGATGCACCAAGACACTCTTCTTCCTTGCACTAATCTTTCATTTGTAAATTGAATTCCTCCTATTCTAAGCACACTTTTGAAAAGGTCATAAATTCAGCTACCTGTCCAAGACCTCCCTCTAATCTCCTTGAACTGTTTTGGAATATTTATTAAAACATTTATTTGCCAGTTCATTTGTATTTTGGTGGTCAATGATAATCCAGTTCACCTCCCTTTCACATTTCCCCAGATAACCTCTGGACTCTGCCCCATCCTTGCAAGCTGAAGCATCTGGAAGACAAATGAATTCACTTTCACTATGGTTGTTATCCAACTTAATACTCTTTTACCGCAGAGTTCTCTACCCCAATTTAGTTCTCCTTTTAGTACTCATATCTTTCAAGCTCTTTGATACAGAGGACCATCTCATCCACTTTAATCCCTAACTCTGGGTGCACCTAGTGGCTGCTCCTGCACCACAAATTCATTGTAATATTTTTACTGAAGAGCAGAATATAGCAAGCACCTGTGATTCAGTACAAATTGTGCCCAAGCTTGCGGTATGACCATTCCTTTCCTTTTTGGATGCCTTTGTTCTAATGGTATCCAATATGCTTACATCTTCATTACCGAGGACAAGAGAAGGCCAAAAAGGGGAAATAAAAGAAAACTGATTTGGATAAGTATCACGACCCTGGCTGCCAGGCAGCCTCCCCACCAGCAGAGGTCCTCACAGAGCCACCCTCTCTCCTGTGTTAGCCACCTCCTTAATGCTTCCATAACTCAGCAAGGCCTGCCCTATTTAGTACTGCCTCTCCCACAACTTGAGGCCTCTTCATAGAGTCACCTTGGCTCCTTGCAATGGTCCACCTTGCTACTATGTGGCCTTCTTGTTATGCTTTGCTTTGTGGCCTTTCTGCCTTGTCCTATGGCCTGCTGAGTATTCCCGCCTTGCCTTGTGGCCTCCTAGCTCTGTCCTCTGGCCTCCTCGGCCTTCCAGCTCTGTCCTCCTCGGCCTTCTTCCCTTGTCCTGCAGCCTCCTTGGTCATCTTGCCCTTCTAGTATCTCTTGGCCTATTTAGGCCCCCCTAGTCTGTGCTTCCTTGTTTTGTCTTATATGTTCCTTGCTGTATTTTATTCCTATGTTTTTATGTTTATTTTATTTATTTATTTTTCTATACAGATATTCGATTCAGAATTTCACACTGGTTTACATATAATGGAAATGTCTGAAGGCAAGCCTCTGTACTGTATTATCCAGTCATTTTATTTTTATTAAAAATACAAACAAAAAAAAAAACTTACTGTCTATAATAATATAAATTAAGCTAAGCGGATTCCATATTAGACATAAAACAATTGTAAAGCAAACAATATCCATAAACGTTATTAAAAAAGTTTGTGATATTCATACAGTTAACCTAAATCCTGCAACCCTTAAACTCCACCCCAGTTCCCCCTGGTTCTCTCCCCCCCTTCATTATTGCTCATTGTTATCAACCCTGTTCCACTGTAAAGCAACTCTGCTGCCGTTATGTTTCAATGTAAACCGATGTGATGTCTCAAACGAATGTCGGTATAGTAAAAACTTTAAATAAATAAACAGAACACGAAACATACAATTTAAAACTCTTTTAAACAATGGCATATTCTCTAAACAGAAAAGGCTTCTATAAATTAAAAAAAAAAACAACTTAAAGCATTTTCCGGAACATTTCAAATCTTGAAGGGAACGCAAATCCTCAGGCAACTCATTCCACAATCTTGGCCCAATAACATATAAAGCTCGATTTCTAGTCTCTTGGCATCGAGCTTCTCATACTGTTGGCTTTGTCCCTTTAAACTGATGAATGGGACAGCTATCATCCAATATCCAACTTGCCGTTCCTAACAAACATTTTGGAGAAAGCAAAATGATTTAGGAAAAAAAAAAAGTCACTCAACTGAGACATTACTCCTCTTGTTAACGGACACGGTTTTACGAGGGCTCGACATAGATGAATCTTACTGCCTTGTGCTAACTGACTTAATGGCCGCCTTTTACACTGTGGACCATAACCTATTATGCCATGAGATGAGAAACATAGGGATCGATGGAATAGTTCTCAGATGGTTCACTTCATTTCTATCTAACAGAAATTTTCAAGTCAAACTGGGCAGCCATATATCTGACACTTTCCATTGTAATACAGGGGTCCCTCAAGGCTCAGCCCTCTCAGCAACACTATCAATATTTACACGCTCCTACTGTTGTAAATTACTGATGAATCTAGGAATACGTTTTTACTTGTATGCTGACTTACAGCTTTACATCCCATACGCCAGTTCATTAGAAAACACAGATTTCATTCTTTCCACCTATATGTATGCTATACAACACAAACTATTGCAGCTTAAATTGACATTAAATCCTAAAAAGACTGAAATCATTTGGATGAATAGAAACTCATCAACAGTTAAACCACCTTCCCTCGATCTGGGTAATTTTAAAATGAATCCCTCAAATCAAGTATGGGATTTAGGTGCACAGCTAGATGAGAACCTCACAATGAAAATGCACATCAGCAAATTAATCAAGACAGGTTACACCAAGCTGCGTAACATCGGTTGAAACCATTAACTTTTGCAGCCTTTCATACTGTATTGCAAACTCTAATCTTCTCAAACCCTGACTACTGCAACTCTTAATACTAGGTCTTCCAGCAAGTCACTTAAAACCACTATAACTACTATAAAATGCTGCAGCAAGACTATTAGTAGGATCTAGGAAATATGGTCATATTACACCCTTGCTGATATCACTACATTGGTTACCAGTACAATCCAGAATCTACTATAAAGTACTAACGATAATATTCATCATTCACTCCAACACCACCAGCTTACTAGGGTGATGCTGCAACCTTACAATCCACAGCAAACACTAAGATCTCAAAATAAAGGACTGTTATCTATTCCCACAATACGGTGCGCACACCTCTGATACAAATAAGAGATTGAGTGCTTTCAATAGCAGGTCCATAGTAACATAGTAACGACAGCAGAAAAAGGCCAATTGGTCCATCCAGTTTGCCCAGCAAGCTTCCCACGGCAGTACATGCCGCTCCATGCAGGTCACTCCCATGATTCTGTTAAGGATAGCAACTGCTGCTCCATACAGGTTACCCCAAAGTCCACTACCCCATGCTTTTTTTCATTCTTCCCTATCCTCTAGCGATCCACAGTGTTTATCTCATGCCCCTTTGAAATCCTTCACGGTTTTAGTCTTCACCATTTCCTCCAGAAGGTCATTCCAGGTATCCACCACCCTCTCCATGAAGAAATATTTTCTGACATTGGTTCTAAGTCTTCCTCCCTGGAGTTTCAAATCGTGACCCCTAATGCTACTAAACTGTTTGGAAAAGGTCTGTTGTTGACCATGGATCATTAAACCTTTCAAGTATCTGAAGGTCTGTATCATATCACCCCTGCTCCTCCTCTCCTCCAGGGTATACATTTTCAGGTTCTTCAACCTCTCCTCATAAGACATTCGATGGAGACCACCCACCATTTTGGTCACCCTTCTCTGGACCGCCTCCATCCTGTCTCTGTCCCTTTTGAGATAAGGTCTCCAGAACTGAACACAATACTCCAGGTGAGGCCTCACCAAGGACTTGTACAAGGGAATTATCACTTCCCTTTTCTTACTAGATATTCCTCTTTTTGTACACCCCAGCATTCTTCTGGCTTTAGCTATCGCCCTGTCGCATTGCTTCGCTGACTTCAGGTCATTTGACACTATCACCCCAAGGTCTCTCTCCTGTTCTATGCATATCAGCCCTTCGCCCCCAACACACAGTTCTTTTGGATTACTACACCCCAGATGTATGACTCTGCATGTCTTGGCATTGAATCTCATCTGCCATATCTTCGACTACTCTTCCAGCTTCCTTAATTACCCCCCCCCCCCCGTCTCATTCTCTCTACTCCTTCTGGCGTATTCACTCTGTTGTAGATCTTAGTATCATCCACAAATGGACAAACTTTACCTTCTATCCCTTCCGCAATGTCGCTCACAAAGAACAGAACCAGTCCCAACACTGATCCCTGTGGCACTGCACTTAACACTATTCTCTCTTCAGAGAAGGTTCCATTTATCATTACACGTTCTCGTCTATCCGTCAACCAGTTTGTAATTCATGCTGCCACCTTGGAGCTCACCCCCCAAGCTTCTCATTTTGTTGATGAGTCTATGTGGGACCGTATCAAAAGCTTTACTAAAATCCAAGTAAATTACATCAAGCGCTCTTCCCTGATCCAGCTCTCTAGTCACCCAAAGAAATCAATCAGATTTGACTGACAGGACCTTCCCCCTGGTGAAACCATGCTGTCTCGAGTCCAGCAATCCTCCTGACTGTAGATAATTCACTATCCTCACCTTCAGCAGTGACTTCATTAATTTTCCCATCACTGAGGTGATGCTAACCGGCCTGTAGTTTCCAGCCTCTTCTCTGCTCCCATTCTTGTGTAGCAGGAACACTGCTCTTCTGCAGTCACTAGGCACCACACCCTTATCCAGGGATCTATTGAACAGGTCAAACAGCAGACCCACCAGTACATCTCTGAGCTCCCTCAGTATTCTGGGATGAACCTCATCAGGCCCCATGGCTTTGTCCATTTTGTTTTCCAAGTCCTTCCTATACATTCTCTTCCGCAAATGGAGTTTCATCTACTCACTTTCATCTACAGTTATGTTAACAAGTGACGGTCCTTCTCCAGGGTCTTCCTTAGTGAACACGGAACTAAAGTATTTTAGTATTTTTGCCAAATCTTCATCTCTCTCCGCCCATTGATCCTTATCACCTTTCAATTTCACTATACCACTATGGACCTATCTCTGATGTATCTGAAAAATGTTTTGTCACCTCACTTTACCTCCGCCTGACTTTTTGCTTTCTTGTTTACTTTTTTTTTGTCTCCCGCAGTTTCACCAGATAATCCTCCCTGGTTCCACTTTTTGGGATCCTTTGTGTTTCTTAAAAGCTGCTTCTTTTGCTTTTATAATATCAACCACCTCCTTTGTGAACCAGATTGGTTTCTTATTTCTCTTACTTTTATTTACTTTTCTAACAAATAGATTTGTTGCTTTTGTAATTGCTCCTTTTAGTTTGGCCCACTGTTGTTCCACCTCTCTCATTTTCTCCCAGTTTTCAAATTCCACCTCTAGGAATTTTCCCATTTTGGCAAAGTCTGCATTTTGGAACTGCAAAACTCGGGTCTTCGTGTGACTTCTCTGTAACCTATTTGCGATATCAAACCATACCGTTTGATGATCACTGGTGCTGAGGTGGGCACCAACTCGGACATTAGAGACATCTCCATTAGTGAGCACTAAGTTGAGTATAACTCCCTCCCTCGTGGGTTCCATTACTATTTGTTTGAACAGAGCCCCTTGCAGGGCATCCACTATCTCTCTACTTCTGTTACATTCCACAGAAGGGATTCTCCAGTCCACGTCCGGCAGATTAAAATATCCAACAATCAACACATCTCCCTTCCTTCTCACCTTTTGTATGTCTTCTATCAGCTGTCTAGTTTTTCTATTTGAGCCGGAGGTTTGTAAACCACTCCGGTAAAAATGGATGCACCATCCTCTTTTTTTTTTTAAGATGGCCCACAATGCTTCTTCTCTACCCCCAAATCCTTGCAGTTCAGTTCTTGGATATTGTTTTTGACATAAAGAGCTACTCCTCTCCCTTTTCTGCCCTCTCTGCCCTTCCTTAACAAGTTATAACCCAGTATGTCCATATCCCAATCATGAGATTCAGTGAACCATGTCTCCGTAACAGCAATAACATCCAAGTCCGCCTCCGCCATTAAGGCTTGCAGGTCTGGCATTTTATTGCCCAAACTGCGAGCATTAGTGCTCATAGCACTCCAGTTTTGATTGATCCGATTAGTGCTTTTCTTAGGCTTGGTTTTTGCCTTATTCAGCTGACCTTTGTTATCTCCTTCATCCTTTTCATTGTATTTGTTTATTGGGGTTGATGCTCCACTCTCCTTCTGCCACCCCCATTGTTTAGTTTAAATGCCTTATGGCATAGGATTTGAATTTATCCCTTAGTATCCTTTTTCCTGGAATACTCTGTCTGAGGTGTTACGTATTTTACCAGATAGAAAGAAATTTAAAAGTGAACTTTAAATGTGAACTAAAAACATGGCTATTCAAAAACGCATATGATTTAACTTAAACATCAGAATAATCTGAACCACAAAAACAAGATGGACAAAAATAATAAATCGAATCACGAAGAATAAATCAAACAAGAGAATGCAAGATTTTCAAAACAAATCACTGACTAAGAAGTGAATACAATTATTTCATTTCTAATTATCCTACTCCTTGCCTTACATCTAGATCAATTTTAATATGTACTAGAAAATTTCTTGATAGATATCAATGCCCGACTAAGAATACCACCTCTATATCAAACTTTGTTTGTTGAGATAAAATTATGAACGTCACTTTGTAAACCATTGTGATCTACACATGGAACAACGGCATACAAAATGTCTAAATAAATAAAACTACAGCTATATGTTTATTATAAAACAAAATTACTGAACAGATAGACAGCTATAGTTTATTGGGACAAAGCCAACATGAATTTAGTCAAGGGAAGTCTTGCCTCACCAATCTACTACATTTTTTTGAAGGAGTGAATAAACATGTATAAATGTGAGCCAGTTGATATAGTGTACCTAAATTTTCAGAAAGTGTTTATAGTTTTAGCCATTTTGCCTGGCACGGGTGTTAGACTCATATCAAATATACTATTTTTATACATGGAAATATAAAAGACATCTTATCTAATCGAAAACTATAAAAACAGAGTCATTTAAACTTCTCATACTACCAGACATACATGCCATTGAAACTTCTCTTACATACAACACACATATCACCATTCACCATATTCTTTAAAAACAATGATGTATGTAATCTATATCATCAAATCAATTCCAAAAACTTTATCTTCTGAGCCTGACCTCAGTGAAGAGTCATTGACAATGTGGTCATGCTGTTGAGTTCGGCTTTTCACTGGTTGATATGGACTCTCAGTTCCTCTATTGTCTGCGTTTTGTCTCAGGGATACTAGACAAAATACTAACTCCATAGCTGTTTCATCTTTATGAAATTTGTTGCCCTTTGAACTAAGTAATGAGAGAGATTACCTGAAGTTTCGGAAAAAGGTTAAGGCAGCTTTGTTTCATCAGGCATTTTCCAATTAAAGTGTAATAGGAGCATCAAAGAGTAGTTCTTGTTCTGTATGGTTCAATATTCAGTTTGTGCATGTTTTTTTAAATTATTTTTTTTAAGTATGAATTTGTGTGTTTTACTATGTATGTAATTTTGAACAATGTGGAAATAGCGGAATATAAATTGGCATAAATAAATAATTTGCCTTATTACATATTCCTGGTTGACAGATTTGTGTTAGCTCCTGCGAATCATCACCTTTAAATATTACTTCTAGCATGTGTATCTGTCTTACATCTTCCTTAATAAAGACTGAAGCAAAGAATTAATTTAATCTCTCTGCTATGGCCTTGTCCTCCCTTAGTGCCCCTTTTACTTCTCGATAACATCTAATGCTCCAACTGATTCCCTCACAGCCTTTTTGCTTCAAATGTACCTGAAAAGGATTTTATTATGAGTTTTTGCTTCCACAGCAAGCTTCTTTTCAAATTCTGTCTATGCCTTACTTATCAATGCTTTGTATCTAACTTGTCAGTGCTTATGCTGTTTTCTTCATTTGGATCCTTTTTAAAAAAATTTTTTTTAATGCATTTTCTAAACAATCTTAGATAGCAATACATGCATATCATTGGAAGGGTTATACAGTAATATTTATCTTTTCATATTACATTTACAATTTCCACTATTAAAGCAAAAAACAAACTTTTGCATTGAATTACACAATATTATCAACCCGTTATAAAGAAAATGGGAGAATCAATTTAGTAGGAGCTGATACATGAGGAAAAACCTTTTAAAGAAATCAAGTGAGAGATGGCCTTAACATAATTAACCCCATAACTGGATTAGTTAGCGCTTTGATTACTGGGGCAATGTGAATCGAGAAACGATTGCAACTGCTGCAGGTCAAAAAATACATCTCAAATTTTTTAATCTCAAAACGCATTTGCTGGGGTAACATAGTAATCTGGGCTCCAATATCCCTAGCCTCCTGACACATAGCCAAAAATCTTTTCCTCCTTTGTTGGGTGATCTTTGTCAGATCTGGATAAATCCATATCTTATATCTTAAGAACAATTTTTCTCTATTCCGGAGAAAAAGTCTTAGGATTTGATCTCTGTCTGCAACAGATGAAAAAAGTAACCAACAACGTCCCACAGTAATCGATTTGCTCTTCAGACGGTTGCTCCAGGAAGTTTGTAAGGTTTCCAGTGTCCAGATTTTGAATTTGGTTTACTTGTCCTTCTTTCTTCTCAGTTTTTATGAAGTAGAACTTAACAATAGATGGAATCGATTCCCTGGATATTTGTAATGTTTCCACTAAATACTTTTTGAATTGCTCTAATGGTGCAATTAAACTTACATGTGGAAAATTTAATATTCTTACATTTTTTGATCTTGTTTCATTTTCTAAGTTCTCAGTTTTTCTGGAATTATCAATTCTCCTTGTACCAAAGTAGCTTGAGTAACTTGAAGTAGAGATACTCGATTTTCCAGATCTTGTAATTTATCTGTATGAACTGCCAACAAGGGATAAATCTGACAGATATGATGTTGTGTATCCGTCATAATTTTAGACAGAGTAACTATGGAGGATTCTAAGGAAAGTAGAGTCTTCCATACAGTTTCTAAAGTTACTTCTTGCAACTTAACCGCAGTTAAAGTAGAAACAGCACTTACCACACCCTCATGGCGGTGTTCTTCTCCCAAGGCTGGGGACGCCATCATGCCTTCATACCTCGAAGTTGTAACCTTTGAAGGGACTGGTTCCAACTCTTTACCCACACTCGGTTCCAGGAAATGCTGTAGCATATGCTCTAAGGTCCCAGTTTCCCCAGCACTGTGTGCATTTGTAGCCAACTAAAATGGGTTCCTCCTGAAGGGAGCCGGTTCTTTCAGCAACTTCGGTTGAGTAGCCGGTCCCAAATCCATTGGTTGCTCAAACTGCAGAGGTGAGTGTGTTATGGGAGCCCCAGGGCTCAAAGATGTTAATGAGTCCAGTGGCGTCTGTGTTTGCTCCCTGCCGCCCGTTGCAGCAGACACTTCTCCCGGGGTTGAAATCGCCATCGGCGTGAAGAAGTTCTCAATATTTGCTTGAGAGAGGGCAGGTAACAGTGTAGTCAGGGTTTCCACCCGTATTTTGCCCTTTTGTTTTGTATGGGGCATGTCGATAATGAGGAACGGAAAGCAAGCAGTATTGAGAGCTCCTCACTGCGTGACGTCCCTTGTTGCAGCCATCTTGATTCTCATTTGGATCCTTTTTCATTTTTTGAACGATGTTCTTTTGGCTAGAATAGAGGAAAATTGGTTCTTACCTGCTAATTTTTGTTCCTGTAGTACCACAGATCAGTCCAGACGTCTTAAGTGTCAGTAAAACACTCTCTGACTCCATCCGCTGGAGGAGAGGAAAAACCCAGGAGTCTGGACTGATCTGGGTATGTACAGGGAACTTCATTTTCCTCACCGTTTGGCCGTCCGTCCATCTTTTTTTAATGCATGGAATATATCTGGTCTAGGCTTCCAAGATGTTTTTTTTCAAACAGTGTCCATGCCGGATATAACCTCTTAACCTCTGCAGTTGCTCCTTTCATTTTTTTTCTTTCCATTTTCCTCATTTTATCACAGACTTCCTTGTGAAAGTTAAATGCTATCACTGTAGATTTCCTTAAGGTTCTCCCTCCAGTTATCAAGTCAAATTTTTAATCATGTTATGATCACTATTGGCAAATGGCCCCAACACCATTACTTCTTGCACAAAATCATGTGTTCCACTAAAATAGCTCTCCCTCATCAGTTTTGTACCAGTTGTTTCATAAAGCTGTCATTTATTTCATCTAGAATCTTTATCTCCTTTGCATGACTGAGGCGACATTTAGCTATTCAATACTGGGGAAATTAAAATCACCTGTTATTATTGTATTTCTAAGAACAGTGATCAGGCCAAACACAAATTCTAACATTATTTCTGTCACCTGTATAAACAGCCACCCCTTAACTGCATTTCAAAACATTAAATACGGTAATTTGCTTCTGTTTGGATATCATGCGGCAGCACATTCCATAGCACTGGGCACTGGTACAAAAAAGCAGAGCATCTCGTACATTCCAATCTGATCTTTGAAGGATTAACCAAAAGATCTTTTTGGGAGGATCTCAATACTTTCGAAGATTGATAACCAATCACAAAATTAGAAAGGTACTGAAAAATGACTTCTATGGAGCGCTTTAAAAGCCACACAGAAAATCTTAAATTTAAGCTGTCAAAACAGGAAGCCAGTACAATTTTTCCAAAGCAGAAGACATGATCATATTTCTTCAGATCCTAAAAACAATTGTGCTGCAGTGTTCTGTAATATCTGAAGTTGCCTAATCAGGAAAACTGGAATCTTTTGATATAACACATTGCAATCGTCACCATGCAATAAGACAAATGCATGCACAAGAGTGCAAAGATCAAGGAATTCTAAAATTGGTTGCAAATCAAAATATAAAAATGAAGATAAAAAAAAAGAAATCTAAATTATATTTGAGACTTGTTGCATAAAAGTTAACTTTGCATTGGTTTGGATACCCAATGACCATACCACATCCTTTAATGGGATAAAAGTCTCAGATATATTAGGTGAAAAGCTCAGTGGCAGATCCTGTCTGCTAATCCGGAGTACTTCTGATTTATCTGGCTTGACTTAATTTGTGGGAGTACAATTGCTGGGCAACATAATCTAGACAATCTTTAAAATGTTATGATCCTATCATATTCCCAATTTTACCATAAATCACAATCTGTATATCATCTGCATAAAGGTAACAGCTATATTCTAAGCTTTGAATCAACACAGCAAGTGGGGCTAAAGATTAAATAATAATGGGGTGGATCACGTGATGCGGTGGGCTCGATAGGCTGCGTTCTTATTGAGCTCTGTTCCCCCTCACCTCCTACACCGTTGGGAAGCACAGAAGAAATGCCAATTTTTGGACAATCGGTACATATTTGAAATAATTGCTTATATTGTCACCGTAACACGAGCAACATTTTATGGTGTCCCGACTCGTTCGCAAAGACAGGGAGAAGCCGAGGGGCCCAGACACTAAGATGGCCGCCTTACCGCCATCGCAGGAGGACTCTCTCGAAGAGAAAATTTCTCAAGTGGTGGTAAATGCACTAGATATGAGACTGCACCAGATCTCTGAGCAGATTGCAGAGGTTCGTACTGCAATGGGTGATCTGGATTCGCGTATCGAACGGGCTGAGGGGCGCGTGGGCCTTCTGGAGGACGATGTGAGCACCTTGGAAAAAAGATGGACGTCCTTGTTAAAGAGGCGGCGGCCCGGGAGGAGAAAATTGAAGACTTGGAAAATCGCAGCAGGCAAAACAACCTGTGATTTGTGGGATTTTCTGAGGCGATTACCGACCAAGACCTACAACGTATGTTGGAGAACTGGCTGAAAGCACACATACCAGAGCTGAAGGATGTACACGGCGGCCTGATTGAACGAGCTCACCACATTGGGAGGAGGGCAGAAGAATCCTCTCCACAACGTCCACGTGTAGTGATAGCCCGATTACTAAATTATGTTCACAAGATGATGATCCTTCAATATTATCGCAAAAATCGTGGAATTCAATTTGAAAATAAGTCGGTGCTGATTTTTCAAGACTTTTCAGCAAAAGTATCTCTTATGCGCAAAGCTTTTTTAGGAATCTGCTCTGATTTGGTCTCCAAGGGTGTCAGGTTTGCCCTTATGTACCCGAAGTTGAGGATCACTCACCAAGGCTCCACTCATGTTTTTGACAGTCCATCCGGAGAGAAGGAATTTGTGGCGAAAATCCCTGCAGGATCATGACTCTCTAGTCGGATAAACTTTCATCCCATATGCTCACCACGTGATATTTTTCTTTTCTTTTTATTTTTCAGTATGCATAGTCCTGAAGCTCCACTATATTTTGGGTAATGAGGGTTTATGACTTCCATTTTGGGGTTAGGTATTTCCCAGCTCCAGTACGGGTATGTGTTTGTGCTGTCTTGGGGGAGTGTGAGACACTGCTACAGTGTCTCACACTCCCCCAAGCCAGTTTTGAAGGAGTTACACTGGCTCCCCATTCAATCTCGCATACATTACAAGACACTAACACTTATCCATAAAGCCCTCCACAATCCTGAAATGAAATGGTTCAATAACTCACTACAATTTCAAACTTCCATTAAACCTACCAGAAATCAATACCTCGCCACTTTACAGACCCCTTCGCCCAAACTATATAATCATGCCTCCACCAAAGCACGAGCGTTCTCCTTTGCCGGCCCTTTGTTATGGAATACTATGCCCTCCGAACTACGCCTTGAGCCGTCTTCCAAAACTTTCAAGCAAAAACTCAAGACATGGTTATTCACACATGCCTATACTTGAAATACATCTGTCTTTCTTCTCCTTTATATGCCCTGCCTTTTCTACACAACACCCCTTTTCCCCTTTTTATGCACCATCTCTGATGTCCCTTATATCTGCTTCTACTCTCAATACCCTTTTATATAACTGCTCTTAATTGCATTCTAAGTACTATCTCCCCCCTCTTAAGACCTCTAAATTAGAATTCCATTTCCTCTTTACCCTTCCCCCACCTTATACCTATTTTCCTAGAATCCCTATATTCCCTATTTCTGTTTAACTCAGTTCAGTTATGTTACACCTAACTGTTTTTTTCTGTTGTTAATTGCTTCTACTTGTTTTATGTTCAAATACTTATATACTAACCCTCGTTAAATGTATAACGCTCCGGCGTAAGTTCCTGTTCACTGTACACCGACGTGATATCTCTGATGAGCGGCGGTATATAAAAAACTATAAATAAATAAATAAATAAATTTTCCGAGCACAGTTTTTCTATATATGATACAGTACTATGCTTTTGCCTGTGAGTAATTAGCCTTACTCGATAAACAGCAGGTTGTTCATAATATTTTATGTTTTTCTACATATACTTCCCTATATAACTGTCTTTGCATGACAGGGTGCTATACTGAGGTGGGGGGGACGAACACATTTCCACCGCAGTGATCTATGTCCCTAACGAAGGGACATAGATCACTTCGTTAGGATGTGGAAGAGATGAAGGGGTATACCTAATTTGCTGTTCTTGTTTGCAAGTTTTTTTTTTTCAGTGTTCTGGTTGGAGTAATTCAGCAAATTAAGGGTCAGAGGCTAGGGAGGGATGGGGAGGCTGGGGTTCTGTATTCTGTTCTGTATGTGGCATATGGGGTTATACGTTTCTATGATATGGTTAACACTTTTTATCCTACAGGATTAATGATTTCTGTTCTGGGCTTGGCAGCTGTCAGTCCCCTGGGGCTTTGTCACAGGTACAAGAGCGGCGGACGTGGTTCTCTGTTTCCCATAAAGTATGCCTGTGATTAATATAGTGACGTGGAATGTGGCAGGCTTGGGCACTCCGGTGAAGAGGGAAAAGGTCCTCACGAGGATACTACGCCTCCAGGCTAAAGTAATATTTTTACAAGAAACCCACCTGACTCCCTCAGAAGCTTTGAAATTAAAAAAAAGAGGGTTTTCTCAAATCTTTCATGCAGCCGGTACCTCAAAGAGAGAGGAGTAGCTCTTCTTCTCCATAAAACAGTCTCTTTTACGGTACATCAAACAATCTCGGACCCAAATGGTAGATATGTTTTGGCTCTGGGCTCTTTGATGGGTACAATGGTCATTCTTGCCTCCGTATATGCACGAAATTCCTATGATCATTCATTTTTTACCCACTTGGTTACCCAACTCACTTTACTAGGGGATTGTCCTCATTTTAGGGGGGGGATTTAAACTTTGTAATAGATCCCATGCTGGATAGGCAACCTACTCATCCAGACAACTATAGCAGCAGATGCAGGGGCCCGAACTTTCTGTGTCGCCATTTGAATTTATTGGATTTATGGCGGACCCATCATCCGGGAGAGGTTGACTTTACCCACATAGCGAAGGCACACCCTACCCGTACAAGAATTGATTACTTATTAATATCTGAATCCATTTTCTCTAAGTTCAGTAAGTCTGCTATTCATGAACTAGTAATCTCAGACCATTGCCCAGTATCGGGAGTATTCCACTATGGTAGTCCTTCTGCCTCCGCTCAGTGGAGATTGCCAGCCCATTTGCTACATGATCCTGAGTTTCCCCCGTACTTACGTAAAAAGTGGCAGGAATTTATGTCATTTAACGCATCACACCAGAATCAACCCGTTCTACTGTGGGAGACAGTGAAAGCTGTTATTAGAGGGGAGATCATCAGTTATGCACATGCTAAGCGTAAGAGATTGGACTCTGATATTGTGGCCCTGGAGCGTCGGCTGGCAGCACTGAGGCGTATATTGCAACTACGAGGGGATGCAGAGTCCAGTCTGGCTTTCCACGCTGCACAGGCAGCATTAAATGGTTTATTGCATGAGAGGGCCTCATGAGCACTTTGCAGGCGTCAATTTACTTTTTTTCATCATGGTAACAAGGCTGGGAAACTCTTGGCCTCACTTTTGAAATCGCAGGAATCCTCTAAATTCATCCCGAATATACGTTCCAATACGGGGCAGATAAAAACGGCTTCCTCGGACATTGCACAGGTTTTTTTGGAATATTATCAGCAGCTATACTCAGTGGACCCAGTTGATGATAATGCAATAGAGACATTCCTAGCGGATCTCTCTCTATGTGCAATTTCCCTAACTCAGAAAACTGTTCTTAACCAACCCATAAAGGAACAGGAGGTCCAAGAGGCAATATTGGCGCTTGCAGATAACAAGGCCCCAGGACCTGATGGCCTAACGGCTTTATTTTACAAAACCTTGAATGCAGATCTTACCCCTGTATTGACCACCCTTTTTGAATAACTCTCAGTTGTTGGACATATGCCACCTAATATGAAGGTGGCTACGATAGTTGTGCTGCCAAAGCCTGGGCGGGATCCTTTACTTACGTCATCTTATAGACCGATTTCACTCCTGAACTTAGATATTAAAATATACGCAAAAATACTGGCTAATAGATTGAAAGGCGTGCTCCCTTTATTAGTATTACCGGGACAAGTGGGCTTTGTTCCAGGGCGCCGCTCTACAGTTAATATTCATAAGGTCTTAATGGCCATTGAGACTTGTCTGCTTGAAAACATTCCACAACCTTTATTGGTAACTTGTGATGCTGAGAAGGCCTTTGATAGGGTTGCATGGCCCTTTCTCAAGGTAGTCTTGCAACGGATGGGATTTGAGGGGAAATTATATGACTATATAAATCTCCTATACTCAAATCCTACTGCTCGCATAATGGTGAACGGGGTTTTGTCTGATGAGTTCTCATTGTCCAGGAGCACAAGACAGGGGTGTCCCCTATCACCTCTATTATTTATTTTAACGGTCGAACCATTAGTACATAAGATCTGGAATGAACCATGTGTCTCGGGTATAAGGGTGGGCTCTCAACAATATAAAACTTTGTTGTTTGCAGATGATATTCTTCTCCTCCTGGCAGAGGCCCGAAAGTCCCTCCCAGTAGCCATAAATATATTTCAACAATATCAGGCGATCTCTGGGTTTAAGCTAAATCTTGACAAAACTGAAGCTTTAGATCTTCTGGGAATGCTACGACCCCACTGGCCAGATTTTCCAGTTAAATGGGCAACTGATAAAATTAAATATTTAGGGATTTGGATACATAGATCACCCACATGCTGGTATGGGATGAATATCCCTCCTCTACTGGATAAAATCAAACATAAGTTGAACAGCTGGAAGTCTCTTCCGCTATCGTTACAGGGCAGAATAGCTCCCAAGATCATTTTTTTTTTCTCATGGTCCCACACTTATGGAAGGCTAAGGATCGACTTTTTTTTTATTACAGAAGCTGCTAAGGGAGTTCCTATGGCAAGGAAAGAGGGCCCGTCTATCCTTATCTACTTTATGTGCCCCCAAGACTCATGGGGGGGGTTGGGTTTCCTGATTTTCGGATTATATGCTTGGCCTGCCAATTTACGTTTTTTGGGAGATTGGTTCACTGGGACATCTAGGTACACTGATGGGGACTTGATTAAGTCTATCTGTACCCCCCTAGATCCGAATCGTCTTTTACACCTCCCTCGACGGGAGGTGGCTGGAAGATATTTACAATTTACATTAATACGGACCATGAGAAGGTTATGGGAGTTCCTTAGGCGGGCGTTAAACCTGCCGGTTACTTTATCTTTACCTTTACCCCTGAGGGGAGTAACTGCATTATCTTTTGAGGTCCTGCCTAGGACGCATGACTTCCGGGTCTCTTCGAGTTGGCAGTTGAAGGACATAATTGATCCACTTACTAATAAGATCTATACTTTTTCACAATGTCAAACTCTCCTGGGATTTCAACCCTCTCAATTTCTTTTATACGGTTATTTGAGAGAAACATGTACTGCTCTTTTACAATCTGTAAAGGGACCACTCGAAAATGCTGATAGTAAAGCTTTGAACACCATTTTGGAGAGTGGAAAAGGCAATTTATCGTTGTTGTATAAGTTTTTGATGAACATACTCCCCCACTCCGTTCTTTTGACTCTAGGAAGTAAGTCGTCTAGAGACTGTAAAGAAACACTTACGACACGCATGCTTAGAGATTGTTATGTTGCTATTCCTACGATTACCAATAATGTTGGGTACAGGGAACTACAACAAAGGATCTTCCATCGTACCATAGTGTCCCCATAGTGTCAGATGCATATTATCAACTCTGATGTCTGTCCAAAACGTGGAGAAGGCAATGCTACTTTTATCCACAGTATTTGGGACTGTGTGTTTATATAGGCATACTGGGAGGACATCCAGACACGGCTATTGGAAATATTTGGAGTAGATGTTCAGTGGTCTGTTTCTTTCTGTTTATTGCATAATGATGTGGGGGATGCAAGTTTAAACCATGATAATGTGCACTTTTTTGTTAAAGCCTGTGTAATAGCCAAACAATGTATTATATTGAAATGGATTGACCGGGACCCTCTGACGAGAGAGATGTGGAACCTCAAGCTGACGGAGTTGTATCAACTGGAGTATGGGTGCCTATATAAGCACTTCTCTCCGAAGAAGAAGAAGGTTTTTCGGGCCATATGGTATGAATACTACCAAAAATTCCCAGCTGCCGTGAAAGAGGTTGCACCTTTGATGGATGAGGCCTTAGTCTGAAGTGGTCTATTTATTGGGCCTCTATATGCCACCAAGTAACAGTAGTCGACTCGTGGGTAGGGGAGTAGGGTGTGGAGGGAGGGGTGATCGTTCTACTTACTTATTTTATATGATATATTATTCAATATGAGACTGTTGTACATTTTATTATATATAAGGGGGAAAAAATCAAGAAATTGTGCGTTACATTTTTTCAATTCCATTTCTGTTGTCTATATGACGATGATGTGTTATGCCAATTTCTTAATAAAATATACAAAAAAAATAATAATAATGGGGCAAGAACAGATCCTTGTGGTATCCCACAATATAAATGTTTAGACAAAGGTAATTCAGGTTCCCAGCTTACTTGGTATGACTGATCTATCAAAAATGACTGGAACCAACCCAAGGCAACATCCTCAAAAGCAAATTCTTTAAGACACAGTTGGAATAGCTGATGATCAACCAGGTCAAACACTGCATTCATACCTACAAAACAGCCAGAGCATCATTGTCTCTATCTGCTTGGACCCAGATCTCATTTACTAATGCTGTGGTGTTTCAGAGCTATGACTTGCATGAAATCCTGGCTGTCTAGAATGATATACTAGGGTCTTCTCCAGGAAATGTAGTACCTGGTTATATACAACTTTTCTCTAACTTTACTCAAAACAGGTGGAGAGTGCATAATACCCTTTGAATCTAATGAGGGTTTTTTCAGCAATGTATATATCCTAGCTCGCTTTAAAGAAGACAGAAAAAAGCTTTCTAATAAGCTTGCATTAACTATGGTCGTCAGATGCTTAGAAAAATCCAATTGAGACTTCATTATTACCCTAATAGGCATTGGGTCAAGCAAGGAAGTGCTCAAACTCGTCAGTAAAGTGTTTTCCACCTGAAAATGTATTCTTTGGCAATATTCTCAGTAAATTCATTTTCTGTATTAGTAAAGCAATAGGCACATCATTCTTTACTCCACCACCAGTGGTGTAAAATGTTGAAGAAAATTTAATAAACTATAAATTTAAAAAAAACAAAAAAAAAACGAAACTTAACTTCTCTAGTATGTGCCAATGAGATATTTACCCAATCAATATTGGGGTAATTGAAATTTACCATTATTACTGTGTTGCTTAGTTTGTTAGCTTTTCTAATTTCTGTTTGCATTTCACTGTCTGTCGCTTCATTCTGGACTAATAGATGGCAGTAAACACCCACCACTACCCTCTTCCCTATTGCATATGGAATTTCTATTTATAGAATTTCCTCAGTGCATTTTGTCTCCTGAAGAACTTTTATCCTGTTTGACTCTGCCATTTTTTAAATTTTATTTGCATTTCTTACATACCGCCAGATTCCAAAAATAGATTGCAGTTTACAATATAACATTCATAATCCGTACATGTTTGTATTTTGCATGCTGGAAGCAACATTTACAGTGGCACAACATTTATAATGAATATAGCTCTTCAGACGGATAGATGTGTTAGTCTGGTTTAGCAAAAATGACAAGAGGCAGATGGCACCTTATAGACTAACCAATTTATTGCGATGTGAACTTTGAGGACAGAGTCCACTTCATCAGATGCATGAAGCTTAGTACTGGAGGTGAGTAATATATATGGGGATGGGAGGAGGATATAGAACAAAGAAGATGAGTCACGTGACGCTGTGCAAGGGAGTGGATGTAGTCTGCCCTTGCTGGCGCCCTATCCCCCCCATCCACCCCCATCTGTGACTTTTAAAAACATTTTTTTTTTGGGCCATACGAGTGTCAGTGCACGGCATTATCTGGCAAGGAATACTAAATCCCCGCGATGTCTACTAGAACATCCAGAAAGGAGAGGGAGAAGGATAAAGAGAGACCAAGGCCCACCGATCCGATGTCGGAAGATGAGGGGGGGCCTCCTGAATCGATGGTGCCCGCCAATTGGGCAGACTTGAGAACCGCAGTTGTGGAAGCATTGGAGCCTGAGTTCAAAAAATTATCCCATCAGCTTTCTGATTTAACAGCGTCCATAGCCGGGTATGAAGCTCGCTTTACTGAAGTCGAGCAGCGAGTCTCGGATGCTGAAGAGGGCCTCCAAACCACGAGGGCTGAGGTTGCGAAACTGCAGGCGGCGATGGCTCAACATACGGACCGACTAGAAGACCTGGAAAATCGGTCTCGTCAGTCAAATCTTCGGTTCGTGGGGCTGCTGGAGTCCGTGGAGGAGCGGGAACTGCCGCGGCGCCTTGAGAGCTGGCTGACTCAGGAGCTGGGCCTGACCGGGACGCGAGGCCCCCTGCGCGTCGAGCGTGCACATCGGTTGGGCCAACGCCGGGAGCAGCAGGATAGGCCCCGGGTCGCAATAGCGAAAATACTCAATTTCGCTCACAAGGAAGCTATTCTGCAAGCGGTGAGGGGAGGTAAAGTTCTTACCTTTGAGGGTAGGAAGATTCTTGTTTTCCAGGACTTTTCGGCGGCCCTTTCCGCCCAACGGCGCCTGCTTTCCCCGCTTTGCGCTCAACTACACAACCTGGGCCAGCGCGCGGTGATCATCTACCCGGCCAAGGTCCGAGTCTCGACCCCGGAGGGGCCGCGCTGGTTTTCAGAGCCGAGTGCACTACGCGAATACGTCGCGAATCTGGAGCGGCCGGTGGCGCACAGCTGAGAGCTTCCTCGGCGCTGGATGAGTTTGTTGACAGTTTTTTTTTCAGTTCTTGGGCCCGGCCTTTGTCTCGGTGCTGCAAAATGGCGGCTGGATATGTTTTTGGTGCTGTACCCCGTGAGCAGTTGGCGGGAGATCGTGACAGGGTCAGCTGCATAGTTTTGGGGGACAGCCGATTTCATTTCCTTGGTTCGTCGTGACCTCTGCTGCCCCTAATTTTCAGTGGGCAACGTGGAGTATACGGCGGGGGACATTTTTCATGGCCGGGACGTTTACCTACTGTTTATGTGCGGTGAAGAATTTGTTTGTTACCTTATACCTGCCAATTCCTCCTTAGCCAAACCACAAAGGCGGTGGACCAGCTGATTATAATTTTTCATTAATCTCGCAGACTGCCTGTCAGGCGGAGGCTCCCTGCATTCTGGGGGGTTGCATGCAGTGTCATGAAACACGTTCATTTTGTTCTTTTATTATGGGTTCCTTGTTTTTCTCGGTGCTGAAAGTCATCATAGCAGTGTTTTCTTATTCATTTTTAACGTTTTAAACTTTGGTCCTTAAACATGGGGGCGTGGGGGAGGGGGTTGGATGGGGAGGGGGTGGTCCTTAGTGTCTTAGGTGACTCCGTGAGAAGGAGTAGTATGCATGGGTTAGGGGAGCGGGGGCAAGGGGAAAGGGGAGGTGGGGGGAGGCGTACAGGGGAAGTTGGGGGGCTGCGGGCGGGGGGGTGAGCGGGAGGCGTTCTGGGAGGGGGAGTGGGGGGGGGGAAGGGATGGGTTCCGGGGGTAGGTTGGTTTGCAAATGTTTTGCTAAACTGGATTGTCTTGGGTCTGCGGGCTATGGGTGGTCCGGCGAGTGGGGGGTGGTCCATGCTGGGACGGCCATTTCCCTCCTCTAGGAGGCACTGTACTTTTCACTTAGGTCCTTCTTTGGAGATGGATGGCTAGTCGGGGAACAGTCTTGTTGTCCTGGAATGTCTGTGGCATTAACTCACCCATAAAGAGGGCCAAGATCTTGCGGGCTCTGCGGCGGAAGTCCGCAGATGTGGCATTTCTCCAAGAAACACATCTGACGGATGCGGAACATGTTAAGTTGCGGCAGGGTTGGGTGGGGGAGGTACATTTTGCCTCTGCCAGTTCCAGATCTGCGGGGGTGGCTATCCTAATTCGTAAAAATCTCCCCTTCACGGTGCTGAAAGAAATTAAAGATCCCAAAGTTCGGTATTTGATTCTCGAAGTGGAGCTTAACCATGCTCCTATGGTGTTTTGCTGTGTCTATGCCCCTAATGCTGATCAAACCCCATATTTTCAGACCTTGCAGCGCATGCTCCTTCCCTATATTGATCAGGCCCTAGTGGTGGGGGGTGATTTCAATGCCTTGCGGGACCCGGTGTGGGATCGGACTTCCAATGCCCCGATGGGGGGAACACTGTGTAGGGGGTTCCATGTATTAGAGAATGCCTTACACCTCATTGATTCCTGGAGGGTTCTTCATCCGATGGAGAGGGATTTCACCCACGTGTCGAGGGCCCATGCGACTCAGTCGCGCTTAGATTACTTTTTCGTTAGTGCGCATTTCTTTTCCAGGGTTGCAGCGGCTGAGATAGGCGAGGTTCTTATATCGGATCACGCCCCTATTTCCTTAGAGTTCACTTCGGTGGGATTGGGTCCTTTGGCAAAACCATGGCGTTACCCATACTTCTTGGCGGAGGATGGTCCCTTTCAAGCTTTCCTTAGGGAAAGGTGGACGGATTACGCCAAATTAAATGGCCAACACCGGGATGATCCCATTTTGTTTTGGTATACCGCAAAGGCTGTTTTGCGTGGCGATATAATCTCGTATTTGGCACATCGGAGGAAATCCATGGACAAACGGCTTCTGTCTCTGACAGCACAGCTCCAGAAAGCCAAACGCAATTTGTTGCGGCACCCTTCCTCCCAGCACAAAGTTTCCTTTGTAGCCCTGCAAACCGCCATAAATTCTCTTTTACATCAAAGAGCAAAGAAAAGCCTTTTATTTTACCAATTCCAGCTTTACAAGTTTGGGAATAAATCGGGGAAAATGATGGCAAATCTGGTGAGATCGGCTAGGAGCACGCGGTACATCCCAGCTATTAAAGTGGATGGAGGCCGAGTGGTTAACTCTAATTCGGAAATCTTGGACGCCTTTCATACTTATTATTCAAGGCTTTATGAGTCTGAGGGGTGGAGCGCGGATGCTTGGGATGCATTTTTGGAACGTTTTGATCTTCCGTCCATCACCCTGGAACAGCAGCGGAGATTAAATGAACCTATTAAACCAGTGGAGGTTCAGCTGGCGATTAATAGAGCCAAAAAGTTGAAAGCTCCGGGCCCTGATGGGTATAGCGCGGAATTTTATAAATGTTTAGTTGAGCCTCTTACGGAATTTCTTCCTTCTGTGTACACTGCCTTGATAGAGCAGGGATCCTTCCCCTCCTCCGGTAATAGAGCCCATGTTACCCTTATTCCGAAACCGGGGAAGGATCCGCTGATGCCGGCGTCCTATCGGCCTATTTCCTTATTGGATGTAGATCACAAGTTCCTAGCTAAAATCCTAGCCGAACGTCTGGGTGATGTCCTGCCACACTTAATTAAGCCCGGGCAAGTGGGGTTTATTAGGAAGCGTTATGCCCTTACCAATATCAGACGGGTAGTGGCTGCAATGACGATCTGTCAACACTCTGAGGTCGAATATCTCCTGGCTAGTTTAGACGCTGAAAAAGCGTTTGATAGGGTGGAGTGGGGCTATCTATTCCGATTGCTGAATGGCATGGGGTTCGCTGGGTTTTTCCTTCAAGCCATACAGCTTCTCTACCAGGACCCGATAGCTTTACTGTTGGTCAATGGTATGCTCTCATCACCCTTTCAGGTGAGACGGGGCACCCGCCAAGGATGCCCGCTCTCCCCTTTACTTTTTTTACTCACTATGGAACCCCTACTGCTGGCTATTCAGGAGTCGCCACGTATCCGCGGAGTGTTGTTTCATTCAGGACGTCAGAAAGAGATATTTAAATATGCCGCTTTTGCGGACGATGTCTTAGTATTTATTACTGCTCCCCAACGTTCTTTGCCTGTGCTTCTGGCTCTTTTCCAAGATTTTGGGTCCTTTTCGGGGCTGCGCATCAATTGGGACAAATCTGAGGCTCTAGCGTTTCCTTTGGTGCTTCAGGAGCGTTGGATCGGCCCCTTTCCATTACAATGGGCTACGCGTTCGATAAAATATCTGGGGATCTTTCTGTCAAATGACCTGGCAGCCATCTACTCACTTAATATCTCGGGCCTCCTCCGGAATACGCGGGACAAATTGACGCAATGGGGGGAGCTACCACTATCTCTGGGGGGACGGGGTAAATTTGTTTAAACTGATCTTTTTGCCCAAATGGCTGTACGTACTGCAGAACTTCCCGCTATCCCTTAGGCGCAGCGATTTAAAGGCCCTCGACACTCTCTTGCGTGTTTTCTTTTGGCGGGGGAGGAAGGCTCGCATCCCCTTGTCGTGGCTCAAGTTAAAGTGGGGACTTGGGGGAACGGGAGTGCCAGATCTTCTACGCTATAACATAGCTGCCAACTTAAGATTGGTCAGAGACTGGATGCTGGGAGAATCGACGGCGGTAAGTTACATTGCGGAAAGCACATTAGTTGCGCCCTTTGATCTCAAATTTGTCCTCATGTGTCCTTGTCCGACGCTCCCCAGGGGTTTAGCACAGCACTGGCTCATCAGACCGATTAGAGAGGCCTGGCGATTTTTGACTACTCACCTGCGCATTCCCGCGCAATGTGCCTTTTTCCTACCCCTAATGGGGAACCCTGAATTTACACCGGGAACCCAGTCTAGTGGATTTCGGGAGTGGGAATTGAAAGGTATAGCAATGGTGGGCCATATCGTAGACCCCGGAGGTGAGTTACTTCCATTTGCGGATCTACAGGCTTTGTATAAGCTAACCAATACTCAGCTCTTTAGTTATTTGCAGGTACGCCATTATGTCCAGTCTCTGGAGCTTTCCACTAAACTGCCTGCTAATTATCAAGCGCTAAATCAAATTTTTCACTTTGACAGCAAGCAAGGGATATCTCTATCCCGGTTCTATCAGGAATTACTTAAAGGTCATGTCCCTGAGGCGTGTCACACCTCTGTAGAGCGCTGGGGGCGGGATGGCGATTTCACCATACCTGTGGCAGCGTTTAAGGCTTGTATGAAGCATGTAACCCGAGTTACTGGAAATATGTATTATAGGGAAATGCAGTTCAAATTCTTGCATAGAGCATATGTGACACCCCAGCGGGCATTTCAGATCAAGATAACTCCCGTAGCGACATGTCCGCGTTGTGCCGCGGCCTTGGGGACTATGTCGCATGTCTTCTGGACTTGTCCTTATATGCAAACTTACTGGGGTAAGATTCTGTGTTATTTACGACAGTTGTTGCATATTAACCTCCTGCTTTCTCCGTATATGTGTTTATTTGATTGCATCCCACACCCGCTTGTGCGGGGCGTGGGCACTCGTCTGTTTCTGAGAAAAGCAGCGGCGGTGGGGAAGAAGGTTATACTGCTTAACTGAAGAGAGTCGGAGCCCCCCTCGATCTGGGCTTGGCGGATTCATCTCCATTGCATGATGCAAATGGATAATTTGGATTCCAGAGCCTGTCCGCAACGTCGCTGTCGGTTCCTGCAGATCTGGGACGCGTATCTCCAGGCTCTGCCACATCGTTCCAGAAGTTTGGTGCTAAATGATGGACTGTAGTGGGTATGGACTCGCTCGTTTGCTCGCAGATGCCAAAAGACATGATTCAAGAACACAATTGACGTGGTCTTTGGGTTGGGGGGGGAAGGTTTTGGGAGGATCCTGGCAGGTAAGGCATAGGGGGACGGTCCTTCTACTAGAGTTAGTAGTCTGGGGGGCTGGTATTTGTTGTTGCTGTTTTGTTTATCCAGGTGTCTCGCCTATGCCAGTCCCAGATGGCGTCTACTGGATGCAGCGGAGACTATCAGGAGAGGGTTAACTTGTGTCTGTATATAAATGAGCTTAAGTTTGACTGTTACCTATATTAGCTCCCGGGTTGTGGCAGTGTACACACAGCCTGGAGGCTCTGTATTTCTTGTCTGCTCAATAAAAAACTCTTTAACCATAGAACAAAGAAGGCACTGAATTAGGTAGGCAGGATGTGGAAACAGTGTTAATAGCATTATAGTCTAGACTAGTGGTTCTCAACCAGTGTGTCACCAAGCTTCTTGGTCCCCCGCTGGCCCAGATGCTCCTCCTGCTCCAGCGAAATGGAACTCTTCCTCCGCCCAGGTGACAGGAGAGCTGGAGTCCGCGGCACTCACAGCATGGTCTCTTCTTCCCACCCTCCGCAGCCCGGAAGAGGAAGTGAAGGGCAGCGGCTGCACGCATGGGAAGAAGAGACCATGTTAGGTAGCCGGCCCGAAGAAGAGCAGCGCCAGCCCGAAGAAGAGCAGCATCTGCCCGGAGCGAAAAACGAGAAGCGTCAGCCCCTGCGGCTGATGGGACTCCTTTCTTAAGGCCACAAGGGCTGGAAGAGGAGGGGGCTGTTGCTGCCACTAATTCAGTGGGGAGTGAATGAGCATATGCATATGTATGTGTGAGAGACAGCATGTATGTGTGTAATTGTGTGATTGAGAGCCTGTATGTTTAGTTTTAAATGTGCCACACTTAATCGGAGAAAGTTCTTTTTCACTTATCGCACAATTAAACTTTGGAATTTGTTACCAGAGGATGTGGTTAGTGCAGTTAGTGTAGCTGGGTTTAAAAAAAGGATTGGATAAGTTCTTGGAGGAGAAGTCCATTACCTGCTATTAATTAAGTTGACTATTATTAGCAACAGTAACATGGAATAGACTTAGTTTTTGGGTACTTGCCAGGTTCTTATGGCCTGGATTGGCCACTGTTGGAAACAGGATTCTGGGCTTGATGGACCCTTGGTCTGACCCAGTATGGCATGTTCTTATGAGCATGTGTGTGACAGAGAAAGGAGAAATTTGCAAACAACCTCCCTCCTAATCTTAATTCACAACAATCTCAGGGCACCTAGAAATCGAATGTTTCCAGGTTTAGAGAACAGAGCATTTTTTAATCCTTGTTTTTAATTATTAGGGCTCTGTGTCTGCTGTTTTGAAATATTTTATTGGGGTCTAGAAATTTTTTATATGAGTTTTTAATTAATGGATATTCCATTAATCAGCTGTTTTGAAATAATCTGTTCTTTTTGTTAGTATGGTTTTGCTGCTATTGATTTTATATATCTTGATTTGTTATATAAGCACTGGTGGTGTTTCTTTTTTTCCTTTGTTACACTGCATACAGAGACTCTGGCTTGTTGCGATTTCCAGTTCAGTTTTTGTCTGCATGCTTCTAGTTATGCTTTATAGTCTCTTTATTCTTTGTTAGTGAGGGTCAGCACATGTGATTCAGGTGAAGTTTTCTGCTGGCGTGTAGTTTCTGTGTAGGGCTCTATAGCAGCTTGGCTTGGTCCGTTTTCCTAATAGGAGGTGTATTGGTGTCTTAAGGTCTGGTGTAATTTTCAGTTGCCTTTTCTTAGGTAAAGTGGTTACTGTTTGAGTGCTAGAAGTTGGTGCAGTTCTGGTATGGGAGGTCTACTATTTATATAATTTATGTTCAGAGAGAGTACTCTTTATCTTTCTCTTATTTCATTCTTAACAATAAAAGTAATACAAAGCCTTTTTCTTCTTTTTTTATTTACGCTGTAGATTGTAATAAGCAGTGTGTCACGCATGTGAGAACCATCTATCAGGTGTGTCCTGACCGAAAAAAAGGTTGAGAGCCACTGTTGGGCCACTTGGTAATAGTGATCATAATATTCTAGACCAGTGGTTCTCAACGTTTTTTCAGTCAGGACACACCTGACAACACTGAACACATGACCGTCACGGGGCTAAATGTAAACATACATTCTGCATCCACAGAAACCCTCCTGACCTCCCAACAATAGGTGCAAAGCAGAACTAGAATATTCCCTATACAATTCACCAGGCAAAAAAAAAGATATTCTGGTTCTGATGTATTCTCAGTAACAGCAAAGCAAACTCCCTCTACTACTAGACACAATAGCCCTCCTTATGAAAAGACAGTAATTTACTACTAATGCATTTCCTATTGAGAAAACACAACATATAAGATTGATACAGAACAACATCCAACAATTAAAACTCATAAAAATTATGAAAAATTCTCCAAACACCAATACATTATTTTAAAACAGTGGATACATCACATAATACCCAATAATTAAAATGGCAGTCAATCAAGAAAAATAAACTTAAAAAGCCACCGTTACTTACCCTCTCCAGCAACTCTCCTACTCCTTTCCCTTGCAGGCCAATTGCAAACACCAGAAGCAGCAGTGGCTGCTGAAGCTCTGCCTCACAGTCCTGTTCCTTAGGGCCCACAACCAGTCACTCGCACACACATACTAATTACGCCTCATGGTCATTCTCTGTTTCTCACACACCAGTGACTTCCCCAATCAATCTCTCTCTCCCTCACACACACACCAGTCACCTCCTTATTCAGTCTCTGTCTCACACGGTCTCTCACTTAAACACATGCTGTCAATCACACACACATGCTCTCTCCCTCGCTCTCACTCACGGACCCCCCCCCCCCCCCACCACCACAAATGGCAGCTGCAGTAGCCTCCTCCTCCTCCAGCCCTTGCAGCTCAAGAATGAAGAATCCCATAGATGCTGAGGCTATCTCTGCTCTTTCTCCCATCACTGACCACTGGCTGTGCTTCATTTTGGTCTGACCTACGCTTCTGCTGCTACTTTATGCAGCATGGTCTTCTCTTCTGCCTGCGTGCCCCATTGTATATCAATTCCTGTTTTGGGCCATGGGGATGGGAAGAAGAAAGGGCAATACCACTGATGGTACCAGCTTCCACTAACATTACTGCCATTCTTGTCCGGACAGAATGACAACAGTTTTAGTGGAAGAATTGGTGCATCTCGCTGCGATAAACAAGGGAGGGAAGCGCAACCGGACCAGCGAGACACTGGGAAGCCGCACACACCTGCCCTGCTTGGCGACACACTGGTGTGTCGTGACATGCTGGTTGAGAATCATTGGTCTAGACTACTGGCAACTGAGATAAGTATGAAAAGACAGAATGATCTAAGAACAGTTAATAGATAGTTGTAGTGCCACTGTCTCTGTTCAGACCTAGGGTAATGCTGTTAAGTTGTTTTTTTATAATGAGTTCCAATTCAGCAGTTTCACACTGGAGTGTTCCTTTAAAGTTCCTCTTTAGGAGTATGGTAACCTTAAGGTCAGATAGGGAATGTTCTGGAAGGTTGAAAAGCTCACCAACTGGTTTCTAAATGCTGTCTTTTCTAATGTCAGATTCATGTCCATTTATTATTTTCCTTAAGGATTGATTTGTTTGTCCTATGTAGACAGCAGAAGGCATATAGTACACTGGAAGAAGAGCAGGTGAAATAGCCCCGGATGTTGTAGTTGATATTGTTGGGTCCAGTGATGGTGTTGTCTGAGTTAATGGGTTTCTGCCAGAGTCCAGTTTCTGAGTTGGTGTCGTCGTTGTGCAATTTGTGGTTGCTGGTGGGTATCCTTTTGAGGTTGGAGGGCTGATAGTAGGCCAAGATAGGCTTGCCTCTCATGGCCTGTGAAAGGGTGGTATAATTGTCCAGGATGGGTTGTAGATCTTTGACGATATGTTTCAGTGGTTTTAACTGGGTGCTATAAGTAACAACCAGAGGTGTTCTGTTATTTTCTTTATTGAGATGACCCTGTAGCACAGTGATCCTGTCCACCTGGACAAAATGGTCAGACAGATGATGAAATGCTAAGAGAAATCAGGGAAGCAAACCAATTTGGCAGTGCAATAATAATGGGAGATTTCAATTACCGATAGTCCACAGAAGCAAACCTTGCACATAAGCAAGTACTCAGATAAACTGGTGCAGGTAAGAATATAAAGTTCCATTCAGAAATTACTTATAAGTACACACTGTTTTGCAGCCCTTATGTTCCATTTTGCAGCCCTTATGTTCCATTTCTCATAGATGTTATTTTATTGTAGATTATAATATGCCCTGGTCCCTCCCGATGCAGCCACCGCGAAACACGAGACCGTGTCGGGGGACTTCAAGTTACCTCATTTCACTTTGAATGGAGTTGCCGTATTGAATGAACTGTAACTTCTTGGATTTATAATAAAATCACTTTAATTTCTGAATGGAACTTTATATTCTTACCTGCACCAGTTTATCTGAGATTTCAATTACCCCAATATTGACTGGGTAAATGTAACATCAGAACTTGCTAGAAACAAAGTTCCTGGATGTAATAAATGATTGCTTCATGGAGCAATTGGTTCAGGAACCAACAAGAGAGGGAGCTATTTTAGATTTAATTCTTAGTGGAACGCAGGATTTGGTGAGAGAGGTAACGGTGGTGGGGCCACTTGGCAACAGTGATCATAACATGATCAAATTTAAACTAATAGCTGGAAGGGGACAAAGTAAATCTGCAGCTCTAACACTAAACTTTCAAAAGGGAAACTTTGATAAAATGAGGAAAATAGGAAAAAAACTGAAAGGTGCAGCTGCAAAGGTTAAAAGTGTTCAACAGGCTTGGACATTGTTTAAAAATACAATCCTAGAGGCGCAGTCCATATGTATTCCACACATTAAGAAAGGTGGAGAGAAGGCAAAACGATTACCGTCATGGTTAAAAGGTGATGTGAAAGACGTTATTTTAGCCAAAAAAATATCCTTCAAAAATTGGAAGAAGGATCCATCTGAAGAAAATAGGATAAAACATAAGCATTGTCAAGTTAAGTGTAAAACATTGATAAGACAGGCAAAGAGAGAATTTGAATTGAAGTTGGCCACAGAGGCAAAAACTTATAAAAACTTTTTTAAATATATCCGAAGCAAGAAACCTGTGAGGGAGTCGGTTGGACCATTAGATGACAGAGGGGCTAAAGGGGCTCTTAGGGAAGATAAGGCCATTGCAGAAAGACTAAATGAATTCTTTGCTTCTGTGTTTACTAATGAGGATGTTGGGGAGATACCAGTTCCAGAGATGGTTTTCAGGGGTGATGAGTCAGATGAACTGAACAAAATCACTGTGAACCTGGAAGATGTAGTAGGCCAGATTGACAAACTAAAGAGTAGCAAATCACCTGGACTGGATGGTATGCATCCTAGGGTACTGAAGGAACTCAAAAATGAAATTTCTGACCTATTAGTTAAAATTTGTAACCTATCATTAAAATCATCCATTGTACCTGAAGACTGGAGGGTGGCCAATGTAACCCCAAATATTTAAAAAAGGCTCCAGGGGCGATCCGGGTAACTATAGACCAGTGAGCCTGACTTCAGTGCCGGGAAAAATAGTGGAAACTATTCTCAAGATCAGAATCGTAGAGCATATAGAAAGACATGGTTTAATGGAACACAGTCAACATGGATTTACCCAAGGGAAGTCTTGCCTAACAAATCTGCTTCATTTTTTTGAAGGGGTTAATAAACATATGGATAAAGGTGAACCGGTAGATGTAGTGTATTTGGATTTTCAGAAGGCATTTGACAAAGTCCCTCATGAGAAGCTTCTACGAAAACTAAAAAGTCATGGGTTAGGAGGCGATGTCCTTTCGTGGATTACAAACTGCTTAAAAGACAGGAAACAGAGAGTAGGATTAAATGGTCAATTTTCTCAGTGGCAAAGGGTAAACAGTAGAGTGCCTCAGTGATCTGTACTTGGACCGGTGCTTTTCAATATATATATATAAATGATCTGGAAAGTGAGTGAAGTTATCAAATTTGCGGATGATACAAAATTATTCAGAGTAGTTAAATCACAAGCGGACTGTGATACATTACAGGAGGACCTTGCAAGACTGGAAGATTGGGCATCCAAATGGCAGATGAAATTTAATGTGGACAAGTTCAAGGTGTTGCATATAGTGAAAAATAACCCTTGCTGTAGTTACGATGTTAGGTTCCATATTAGGAGCTACCACCCTGGAAAAAGATCTAGGCATCATAGTGGATAATACTTTAAAATCATCGGCTCAGTGTGCTGCAGCCATCAAAAAAGCAAAACAGAATGTTAGAATTATTAGGAAGGGAATGGTTAATAAAACAGAAAATGTCATAATGCCTCTATATCGCTCCATGGTGAGACCACACCTTGAATACTGTGTACAATGCTGGTCGCCGCATCTCAAAAAAGATATAGTTGCGATGGAGAAGGTACAGAGAAGGGCAACCAAAATGATAAAGGGGATGGAACAGCTCCCCTATGAGGGAAGGCTGAAGAGGTTAGGGCTGTTCAGCTTGGAGAAGAGACGGTTGAGGGGGGGATATGATAGAGGTCTTTAAGATCATGAGAGGTCTTGAACGAGTAGATGCGACTCGGTTATTTACACTTTCGAATAATAGAAGGACTAGGGGGCATTTCATGAAGTTAGCAAGTAGCATATTTAAGACTAATTGGAGAAAGTTCTTTTTAACTCAATGCACAATTAAGCTCTGGAATTTGTTGCCAGAGGATGTGGTTAGTGCAGTTAGTGTAGCTGGGTTCAAAAAAGGTTTGGAAGAGTTCTTGGAGGAGAAGTCTATTAACGGCTATTAATCAAGTTTACTTAGGGAATAGCCACTGCTATTAATTGCATCAGTAGCATGGGATCTTCTTAGTGTTTGGGTAATTGCCAGGTTCTTGTGGCCTGGTTTGGCCTCTGTTGGAAACAGGATGCTGGGCTTGATGGACCCTTGGTCTGACCCAGCATGGCAATTTCTTATGTTCTTGCTTGGCAACCAACTTTTGCAACAAATAATGCCACTACAGGCAGATGGAGAGAAGCAGTGAAGCACCATAACAGAGTACCACTCCTTCACCAATTAGACCTGGCTTATCATTCAGAAATAATTTGTACCCTGGTATCACAGGTGTCCATAGGCTATCCTCCTTTCACCAGTTTTCTGAGATGCCTATTATATCTACATCTTTGTTCAGTGTCAAACCATGCCAACTCTCCAATCATATTTTTTTATTTTTGTATTTACATACATACATTTTCATTGTATTCACAATCTACCTAGCAGTTGAAATGAGCAGTTAGAATAATTTCTCTCTGAATGTTAAATAGGCTATTTTTGCCTGTATCACAACCTTCCCATAATTATGAATGCAACTCATGCTAAACCATGCACCTCTGAGCGACTGCTGGTGTTCCCCCAAGTTCTAGATTAAAAGCCGCTCTATCTCCTCCTTTTTAGACACTTGTGCCAGCAGTTGGGTTCCACTCTTGTTAAAATGGAATCCATCCTTCCCGAATAGGCTTATGTTTTATTGACATTTTTACTTTGCAAACAGTACCCTTTTCATTTAAATTGTTTTATAATATTTATAACTATCTTTTCTTTTTACATTTGATATTTTATTTCTGTATTGTTTTGTCTCATTTTTATACAATTTAAGAATTTTGTGATGCTTTATATTTGATCTTGTTTTGAATAATTTTATGAGGGTCTATGTGAAATCTGCTATGATCTATGGAATATGCAGAATATACCGTAAGTTTCTCAAATAAAATAAATAAATCTAAAGCCTTCTTCCTGCACAATTGCCTCATTCATGAATTGAGACTCTGGAGCTCTCACTGCCTCTGGGACCCTGTGTGTGTAACAGGAAGTACTAAGAATGCAATCCTGGAAATTCGGGTTTCAACTTTATACCTAAAAGCCTAAACTTGGCTTCCAGAACTTCCCTCCCATACCTTCCTGTCATTGGTGACCATGTGTAACACAACAGCCAACTCCTCCACAGCACTGTCTAAAATCTTATCTAGGCACTGTATGAAGTCCACCACATATAAATAAAATAAATAATTTTACCTTAAGCAGCAAAATTACCAAGTGATCCTCATGCCTACCAGACATCTATGGTCTTAATGATTGAATTGCTAACTGCAATGGTCATCATAACCCTTTCCTCCTAGGCAAATGCCCCCAGAGATATATCCTCACTGCAAGAAGAATCTGCATTACTGGTGGGTAGGCCTTAGCTATAGGAAAATTTCCAACTACGTCAGGGTGATGCTCTCCTTTCAGACAACTTTGCTCTTGCCAGTGGCGTAGCAAGGGAGGAGGTAATGCCCCTGGGCACTGAGTTTAAAGGGGGAGCAGCAGCTCCTATTCCCTTCTAATCCAAAAATTGAATCCATACGAGCACCTCAGGCGAGCCAGCTGGAACCAGCCTGTGTGCGTGCGTGCGTGTGTAGGAGAGGGAATGTAACCAGCCTGTGTGTGTGTGTGTTTGTGTGCGCGCGTGTAGGAGAGGGAATGGAACCAGCCTGTGTGTGTGTGTGTGCGCGCGCGTGTAGGAGAGGGAATGGAATCAGCCTGTGTGTGTGTGTGTTTGTGTGCGCCCGTGTAGGAGAGGGAATGGAAAGGAAAATTGATTCTTACCTGCTAATTTTCATTCTTGTAATAACACGGATCAGTCCAGACAAGCGGGTTTTATTCATCCCTACCAGCAGATGGAAGTAGAGAACAAAACTTTGGGCACTGCCACATATGAGAGTGCCACCTGCAGTCCCTCAGTATTAAATAGATACCCAAGCCAAGATAAGTAAAAATAAAGAGCGAACGAGGCTCCAAACATGGATACCTCTGACCAACTAGATAACAATTCAGAAACGTTAAACCGATAAAATCGGAGCCAAAAAATGGCAAATCTGCTTTGCAAATAAATACAGCAGTATACCAAGCAGTCTTTCAGCAGAGATCCTCAGGGTGGGCCTCTGGACTAATCTGTGGTATTACAGGAATGAAAATTAGCAGGTAAGAACCAATTTTCCTTTCCTGAACATACCGAGATCAGTCCAGACAAGCGGAATGTACCAAAGCCCTCTTACACTGGGCGGGAACCCGAAAGACCCGCTCGAAGAACACTCTCCCCAAAAGGGGCCGTCTCCGGGGGCCCGCACATCCAAATGGTAATGCTTGGTAAAAGTGTGCAATGAAGACCACACTGCAGCTCTACAGATCTCCTGGGGAGACACCAGCTAACACGCAGCCCAAGATGTCGCTTGAGCTCGAGTCGAATGTGCTCTATGACTCACTGGAATCGCTCTTCCTTTTGATACATAAGCTGCAGAGACTGTCTCTTTCAACCAACAAGTCAAAGAAGCCTTAGATGCCTTATCACCCTTTTTTGCTCCCCGAACAGGACGAACAAGTGATAGAACGACGAAAAGCATTAGTGACCTTCAAGTAATGTATACCACACATCTCGCATCCAAAAGATGAAGCTCTCTTCCCATCGAGGGATCCCGAGCCCAATCCGGAAACGCGGGCAATTCCACTGATTGGTTTTCATGAAAAACCGACACCACCTTAGGAAGAAAGGAAGGTACCGTTCGCAAGGACACCTTATCAGACGATATCCGGAGAAACAGATCATGGCACAAAAGTGCCTGCAATTCCGAAATCCTTCTAGCCAAACAGATAGCTACCAATAAGACCGTCTTCAGAGTAAGGACCTTCAAAGATGCCCGACTCAAAGGCTCCTTGCAAAGGACCCATAACACAAGATTGAGGCTCCATTCTGAACAAATGCGATGCAAAGGTGGACGTTTTCTACGGAGATGCTTGACTCTCCGTAGAAAACGTACCACATCCAGATGGGAAGCCAAGGCCTTCCCCTGGACTCTCCCTCTGAGACAGCCCAAAGCGGAAACCTGGACTCGAAGAGAACTATGGGCTAATCCTTTGGATAAACCCACCTGCAAAAAAGATAAAATATGAGACACCGAAACCTGAAGAGGGTCCAATCCCTGCTGTCCACACCAGGTCTCAAACACCTTCCATACCCTGGAATAGGCTAAAGAAGTAGAAGGGCGTCTCACTTGGAGAAGAGTGGTAATTACTGGTTCCGAATACCCCCTCACAAGCAATTGCCTCTTCTCAAAAGCCAGGCTGTGAGACAGAAGCGATCCTCCTGATCTGAAAATATAGGACCCTGACGAAGGTGATCCGGTAGGTGGGTCAGGCGCAGTGGTCTGTCCACTGCCAGACGCACGAGATCCGTGAACCACGGTCGGTGAGGCCACTCTGGAACCACCATTACCACCAACCCCACGTGACCCTCTACCTGCCTGAGTACCTTCGCTATCAGCAGCCATAGAGGGAAGACAAAGGAGGACCCCAGTTGGCCATGGACATACCAGGGCATCGAGCCCCACCACACCGGACTCTCTCTGATGACTGAAGAACCTTTGCATCTTGGTATGGAGACTCGTTGCCATGAGATCGAATTGCGGGGTTTCCCACCGCTCGCAGAGGAGCTCCCACTCCCCCGGATCCAACTGCTGCCGGCTGATGTAATTCGCTTGGACGTTGTCGACTCCTGCGAGGTGGGAGGCGGCGATTCCTTCGAGATGAAGCTCTGCCCACTCAAACAACAGCTGAGCTTCCTGCGCTATTCTGGGACTCTTGGTTCCTCCCTGGTGGTTGATGTACGCCATGTGGTCGAGTTGTCCGAAAAAACTCGCACCATCCGATCGCGGACCAAGGCTAGAAACTGCTCCAGAGCTCTGCGCACTGCTCTAGTCTCCAGTCAATTGATGGACCATGCCTACTCCGACGTCGACCAAAGGCCCTGAGCAGACTTGCCCAGACAAACCGCCCCCCAGCTCCGAAGATTTGCATCTGTGGTGACCACCACCCAATCCGGGACCTCGAGAGGCATCCCTTCTCTAGATTGCTCCGCATCATCCACCAGGCCAGACTGGATCTGGCCGGTTCTGTCAGAGACAGGGGCAGGAAATATTGTTGCAACAGAGGATTCCAACGGGACAACAAGGCTCTCTGCAGGGGCCTCAAATGGGCAAACACCCAGGGCACCAGTTCCAACGTGGATGCCATCTAGCCCAGGACCTGTAAATAATCCCAGACCTTTGGTACCTGTAGACGAAGCAGATGCACTACCTGCCCCTGAATTTTGTTCACCCTTTCATCTGTAAGAAACACTCTGCTCCACTGGGTGTCGAAATGTACTCCCAAGTATTCGAGGGAACGGTAGGGGACCAGGTGACTCTTCTGCACATTGGATTACCCAGCCCAGAGATTCCAGGAGTGACTGAACTCTGTCCTCGGATCGCACACATTCCTCCAGTGACTTCGCCGGGATCAGCCAGTCCAAGTACGGGTGCACCAGAAATCCCTCCTGTTGAGAGCCACCGCCACTACCACCATCACCTTTGTAAAGGTTCGCGGGGCGGTAGCCAGCCCGAAAGGAAGCGTTTGAAACTGATAGTGCTGCCCCAGAACCATGAATCTAAGGAATTTCTGATGTTCCTGATGGATGGTGATGTGAAGATAAGCCTCGGTGAGATCCAGAGACGCCAAAAACTCTCCTCCCCGTACCGCCGCAATTACGGTGCGCAACGTCTCCATCCGAAAATGTGGCACCTTCAAACTCTGGTTGATTTTCTTTAGGTCTAAGATAGGTCAAAACGTGCCTTCCTTCTTGGGCACCACAAAATAGATGGAATATCTGCCTTAACCCTGTTCGGACACTGGCACCGGTACAACCTCCTCCAGACTTAACAACCGCTGAAGCGTTTCCTGGACTGCTGCCCGCTTGCTTTGGGAAAGACAATGGCGAGAAAATTCTAAAGCATAGCTGTCTCTCACCACACTCAAGACCATCGGTCAGAAGTGATCTTGGTCCACTCCCCGTAGAACCGGGCCAGCCTGCCCCAGATTACCAGAGACAAGGAGTGGACCTGCCGGATCTCATTGTGAGGACTTATTGCCATCCGCTCCCTGGGTGGATCCACCTCTAGAAGACCTTCCAGACCCCCGAAAGGACTGTTGCCTGTGCGAGGACTGTCTTGGGGCCGAGGCCCCCCCCGAGGACCTCGTCTGACGCGAGGCCGAGAGGAGAAAGGTTTCCAGCCAGACTTTCGATCCTCTGGCAGCCTATTGCCCTTCATCTCTCCCAGCGACTTCATCAGACAATCGAGGTCTGCACCAAAAGCAGTTTCCCCTGAAAAGGCAGATTACAGAGCTGTGATTTTGACGACAGGTCCGCTGACCAGTTGTGGAGCCACAAGTGTCGTCTGGCTGCCACCACCACCCAGGGCCGCCATCAGGAATTTTGAGGCCCCATACAGCCAAAATGTCTGGGCCACAAGCATTCAATGGATAAAGTATATGCAACAATGTTTATGCCTATGTGTAAACTCCACCATAGGTGTAAAAAAATAAAAACAAGTCAACAAACTCAAATCACTTAGATAAATGCACAGTATCTGAGAAATCCAGTGGGTTCTATCCAATAAAGCAGTTCAGTGTGAGTACTGAATTGTGTCCATCTCGACTCATAGTGGAAATAACAGCAAATTCAGGTTTATGAAGCAATCAGTCTTCTTACTTTCTGATTTGCAAAATCTTTAATTAAGTCTTTGTAACTGAGTTGTCTGGCAAGCTCATGCTCAATAGAGAGAATTGCCAGGCCGTTTAGACGTTGTTCACTCATTGTAGAACGCAGATAGTTCTTGATTGATGAAAGTTTGCTAAATGCCCTCTCTCCTTCCGCCACTGAAAGTGGGAGGGTGGTGAAAATCCGAAGAGCAATACACACCTCTCCGAATATTCCTTGAAGCTCTAGTTTGTAGATTGAGTTAAGCAAATCTAAGGGACCCATGTCTTCTGGAAATGTAGCTTCGTACACTTTCCGAAGATGTTGCAGCTCACTGAGTAAAGATGATGTAAAATCTTCAGGGTATGCTGAGATCAATTCCTCAGTGGATGCCATCAGATCTTCTTCACTCATTGTTCTCACTTTTAAGATTGGAGAAAATAGCTTGCAGACTTCCTCCATAGACTGGAAGCGTTGATGAAGGTCAGAAATTATTGTGTCCATTGCCACAAGGAAGACATTAGCTTTAAAATGATCTTCAGGATCTATTGCATCATGATGCCTTGACTTTATTTGCCGCAATTGTTGAGGGTTCAGTAGTTCTTTGGGCATCTCCATGCAATCTGCCACAGCTTTAGCTTCAGAAAGTAAAACAGGCCACTTTTCTCGAAGCAGTTTCATCTCTTCAGAGAGAGCTTTAATGTTAGCGACACCAATTTCCATAGAAATAGACCTTGATTGAAGTATTTTGTTTCTCTCCTCGAAGCTGGTAAGCACTTTTACCCAGAATGTTGCTAAAACCACTGCCCGAAAGGATAAAAAATAGTCATATAGACCTTGGGCATCTGAATGCGCATCATTTATGAGTTTTCTGGATGCAAGAACTTTTTCCAGAGCCTTTAAAATGCTTGGCAGATTCTGCGCAATTGGACGTACAGCCTCTATTCTTGAACTCCACCAAGTGTCACTTAAACCATGCAGGGACCTTCCAACTTCTTCAATCAATGTGTTCCATCTTGCAGGGCTGCTACTGAACAGAACATATAACCTGTTAACACTTCCAAAAAAGGTCTTCATTTCAGGGCAGCTTGCGGCTGCATGCACTCCCACAAGGTTTAAAGAATGTGCAGCACAGGGACAAAAAATAGCTGTTGGGTATGTCTCCTGGATTTTGGCTCTTACACCTTTAATTCTGCCAGACATGTTGGCACCATTGTCATATCCCTGTCCTCTGCAGTCTTTAAGGTCAATGGCATGTTCATTCAACCTAAACATGATCATGTCTGCAATTTCTTTTCCAGTATTCTGAAAAAAATCAAAAAATTCAATGAATCTTTCCCGAATGTTCCATTTTCCGTCTTGGGGCTTTCTGTAAACGTATCGTAAAACGATTGCATTCTGTTCCGTATGTGAAGAATCAGGTGTAGAATCACATATTATTGAAAAGTATATTGCTTCTTTCCTTTCTGACAATATAGAATTCAGGACATGTTTTCCACAAATATTAATGAATTCGTTTTGAGTGGCCCAAGACAGATAATGAGCTGAAAGTTTCTTTCCCTTTTCCTGACTAGCTTTGACTTTTTCCAAATGCTCTCTCAGTAAATTATCATATCTTGCCAAGATTTCCAAAGTTCCCAAAAAATTGCCATTATGGATTTCTCCAATTCTTTGAGAACTTCCTCTGAACGCCATGTTTCTTGAAGCCAGATGCAATGTGACATCCAGAAGTCTTTCTAAAAGAGCTATAAACTTATCGGCTTCCTTCGACAAATTTCTTTGAATCTCATAGTCAACACCATGACCACCTATAGAATTTTGAAGTGTTCTCCACCTCCAGTAGTTCCTTCTGTGCTGTGAAGAGTGGGCCTCTTTGCCATGAACTAATACATCCCCCAAGCGCGCCTGGCGGCTGCGGGCCCCCATATGTGGCAGTAGATCCTGGGGCCCCATACTGCAGGCCCAAGAATACTGCCCTGATGGCGGCCCTGCCACCACCACCATAGCAAGGGCCATGGTTCTCACCAGGTCATACAAGGCGTCCGTGCCATACGCGACCCCGACCTCCAGGCGGGCCGCCTGGACTGGGGAAAGAGTCCCAGAGGCAGACTGCTCCTGCGACTTCTGGATCCAACACAAACAGGCCCGCTGCAGACTTGCACATACCGCCGCTCGCAGTCCGAGTCCCAGGACCTCAAAAGCTCGCTTGAGATGCACTTCCAACTTCTGATCCTGAACATCCTTCAGAGCGGAAGTTCCAGCAACTGGGAGAGTGGTTTTCTTAGTGACCACTGAAACTGCTACATCACCTTCGGGACCCTGAGAACATTCAAATGGTCCTGCAGAAGCAGATAAAGTTTGACATTGCCCTACCAACTCACAGACCCAAGTTGGAGGAATCCCATTCTCGGTTGATCAGCTTCTGGGTCTTCTTCAGAATTGAGAAAGCACTGGGAGGTCTCCGTAGGCCATCCAGAACCGGATTAACCCCTTCCGTGAACCCCCCCGCCCCCGAAGGGCGCTTGGGGCTGCTAGGACCCGAGGCATCCGGACCTTTGTCCCTCTGTCAAACCATGGGAGACAGGAGCGGCGGGGACCCCCCCAGAACCCCAGGGAGAAACCCCCCTATCCGGCTCCGCTTCTGCAGCCATAGCCACTCCCTCCTGTGACCCAAGCGCCACCGGCGAGGTCCGCGGATGCCCCCAAGGCTTTGAATGCTTTCAGACCCCCCCCCCCTCCAGCACACGCCATGCAGAGGAGGTGGTCATTCAGGCAGACTGACAGGCTGCCATAGGCTCTGCAGGTCTCCCTGGGCTGCCTGTCCATCATAGCAGCTCACCCAGCACAAAATAAATGCAAAAGTAAACACCACCAGGCAAATCCTATGCCTGCCGTGCTTCCACGCGGCCCAGATCGCGAGGGGGGGGCACCACGCGGCCGCTGTCAAACACTGAAGAGGGCACACTGCTCCAAGAAATTCCCGCCGGCGCGCAGAACAGGCCTCTGCCATTGCTGAAAACCGCACAGCTTGAGCGGTAGAGCAGGCAGCCCCCACCGGAGTAATCTGCTGCAACCAGGACCACCCTCCTCCAAATAATCCCCCGATCCGCCCACTTACTGTCCGGCCTGCCCCCGCCGATCCCACCGAGGTGCCTGCCTGCTAGACAGCTCAGACTGCTCGTTAGCGTCTGCTGTTGCAAAGCAGACAGCTGCCGATGACTTTTTTTTTCTTTTTACACAAAGTCTTGAAGGACCAGACACACAGGAAAGCAAACCCCAAACAAAACTAAGGGTACTTCCCTGCTCCTGGGCTGGTGGAGGGGCTTCGATCCCACCGAGGAAACCAGACCACTGGCTGTCAGTGGTCCCGGGGAAGCAGGCTGAAGCTGGCCAGTGGTATCCACCCCCCGTTCGTCCAGCTCAACCCGAAGGACGACCCTTCTGCAGGAGCCTGTCACCTCGGGGAGCAATTTTCCTCAATATATCCAGTCAGTCAGGACTGCTGGAGGTAGAGAAAGACTGAGGAACTGGAGGTGGCATTCTCGTTTATGTGGCAGTGCCCAAAGTTTTGTCCTCTACCTCCACCTGCTGGTAGGGATGAATAAAACCCGCTTGTCTGGACTGATCTGGGTATGTTCAGGAACCAGCCTGCGTGTGTGTTTGTGTGTGTAGGAGAGGGGGTGGAACCAGCCGTGTGCGCGCGCAGGAGAGGGCGAGGAACCAGCCTGCGTGTGTGTGGAGGAGAGGGCGAGGAACCAGCCCGCAGGGGCATGGATGAGAGGGCGAGAAACCAGGCTGCGTGCGTGTGGACAAGTGAGGAACTAGCCTGCATGTGGACGAGGTTAGGAACCAGCACGTGCGTGTGTGTGGAGGAGGAGTGCAACCAGCATGTGTATGCGTGTATGTGTGAAGGAGAGGGAGTGGAACCAGCGTGTGTGTGCGCGCGCGTGTGGAGGAGAGGGAGTGGAACATTTGTGTGTGCGCACTCTCTTTGGGGAGGAGAGGGAGTGGTGTCTTTAGAAGCTTGATTTGTTCCATTTTCCTAATAGGAGGCATATTGGTGTTTCAGGGACTCCGAATGAGAGTCACCTTTCCATAGGGTTATAAATGCTTGCTGACAGATAGTGCTGTTTTGGTATGGGAGGTTTACTGCATTGTAATTTTGTTTACTCCTGGCTTTCTGAGAACCAAGCCCACACCCAATATGCATTACAATAGTCCTAATGCCATATGGGTTCCAAGTGTCTTTTTGGTTTTTATGCAGGGTTTCCTATTGAGATGGCATCAATGCATGTAAACATTCATTTATTTGAAGTGCATTTATTCCTCTTATAACAATAACTCGTGCGAAGTGAATTACAATAAAAATAAAATCTTAGTAAACAAAAATAAAGTACAATCAAAATATTTAAAACATACATTCATATCAAAATAATAAAATTAGCATCCTCATTGCTATAAACAGCACTATCATTCAAAGGCCTGTAAAAACTTGCTTTGTTTCCTGAAGATTCTAATGTCGTTAATTGCCCAAAGAGATATAAGCAGAAAATTCCATAATTTGGGCCCTGTCACTGAAAAGGATCTAGCTCATGTTACCTGCAATCATGCTGCCTTTGCTGTAGGAATTACTAATAAATGTTTATCAGCCGAGCGCAATGTAAGACCAGACATTTAAGACTTCAGGAGATCAGCCAAATAGGAGGGACCTTCCAATTTCAAAACGTTATATATCAAAAGTAGGGCCTTAAACTCAATACGATATTTAACAGGAAGCCTATGAAGTTTCTGTAATAGGAGGGAAACATACTCCCATTGTTGCCCCACTATCATGAGTCTGGCTGCCTTAAAAGAGATGGCAGGGAGTCTAACCAAAAGGGAATTACAGAAATCTACAGTAGACAGCACAAATGTTTGCACCATGGTCTGAAAATCATTTATATCCATAATTTACTTTAAATGCTTTAACCAAAGGTAAAAAAAAAAAAAATTTTTAAAACATAATGAATGTGTGCCTTAAATTAAATCTGCTATCAAAAACACCACCCAAATTACAAACAGTCTCCTTAAGTTATTTATTTTATCAATTTTTCTATACCATCGTTCAGACATGCCATCACAACGGTTTACATTTTTAAAAGAGATACATACTTTTTTAGAAATACATATTGAAATATAATACAATGGTAATGATATAGTATAAGGTAATGCATATATGAGGAGGAGGAGACAACTGTTGACAAGGCAACAGACAACTGTTGAACTGTTCCCATAATAGGACCAAACATATTGTGTTTAACCAACCAGTTAGGGTCACATGAGAAACAAAGTGCTTCTGTCTTCTGTATGTTCAAAATAAGATGATTTTCTCTCATCCAATCGTTTATCACTTGAACATTTCGGAAATATTAGCTAAAATTGCAGTAAGATCACCTTTCAATGGAAAGAGTAACTGCAAATCACCACCATACATTCTAAAATTAATACCATGCGTATCTAAAAGAGAATAACGGCCTTAGATAAACATTAAATAGTGCCACAGCAAGCACAAACCTTGAGGAACCCCACAGCAATACAAACCTTTTCTTGCATCTAAATATGAACAAAACCAAGCAAGAAAAGTCCCACCTATTCCGATTGATTTTAGCCTTGTCAACAAAGCAGAGTGGGAGACCATATTCAAATGCTGATGATTCGTCAAGGAAGAGTGCATTAACCTCTCCACCCTTGCCATTTCCAGAAGCAAATAAGAGGAGGCGATCCGGGCCCGTCCGGAATCACTGCCCATAACATGGGCGCGAGCGAGCCTTTGTCTAAATCCACACTGACATGGATGTAATATCTGATTTGATGATAAAAAAAATCAGAGAACTGAGAATAGATCCCATTTCTAGATTTGTGCCCAGGGTCATTATATTTGAAATTGGTCAATAACCTGAAAGGAGATATGATGGCAAATTCCCATTTTTGTAAACTGGGTGTAAAGCTGCCTGTTTTAAAACCAACAGCACATTCCCATCCATAAGAGATGAACTGACCAAGGTCATTATAATCCCTGAAACTCCTCTCTTAAAATATACAAAATCGAGAAAGGGCATGGGTCAAGGGAGCAGAAAGAATCTTTCACCTGACCCATTACCTCTTCAGTTTCTGTCACCTCCACTTCATCAAATGACTGCCATTTAACTAGGCACTCATTCACTATTCCTTGAAGATCTCCTCTATATACCTGTCTGCCTCCGCTATTCCAGATCTGCTACTCTGGCCTCCCCCAATCGCTAACATGCAATCTCTCACCAATTGAAAGATAATAAATGTGGCACAATACACTGGATAGCCCCATCTCACTGCTAGACTGCATCTTTATATTATGTGTTGTTAGCTATTTAAGATTGCTAAGGGAGTAGATTAATCTAATTTATGTTCAGTTGGGCTATTCTTTCAATCACAGTGCAGAAAAAATGTTTGAGTTTTGGACCAATTCTGGGCTATATACTCCAAGATACCTTTGTCTCCATGTATGTCCTCATAAGCATGACCTGCAGTGCCCACAGGCACCCTCGGGAGGGAGAGCAGGGAGATTGCACCCAAAGAGTCACTTAAACTTCCCTCCGTCATGCCTTTATAACTTCTTTAGACCTCATTTCCTCACTTTTTTGGATGCTTTTGGGCTACAACCCCTTTTTAATTTCCAGCAAGTAGTGCACATGACACTACACAGGGCACCCACTATTTATGCCCTTAAAGCTCAGGCAAAACTTGAGTAAAGAGCGAGCAAGTAATCCACGAGACGATGCTGCATGCGTATGTGGGGGAGAGGAAAAAAAAAAAAAAAAAAAGTAGTTAAAGTGCGCAGAAAGAGGGGTGGTAAATGAACCCTACTGGCACCTGGGGGGCGTGGCTCAGAGTCTCTCTATAACCGCAACCCCGTCGCTGCTTCCTTCGTCCAGTCAGAGCAGTAACGGACGGGCCCGAGAGCGTTCCCCAGCCTGACCGCGGATGAATAGCCGCGCACCGCCTCTCTCCCTGCCCCGCCATCTTCCTGTAAGCCGGAGTGGGTGGGCTTGCGAGCCTGCGACTGTCGCTTTTCACCGGCACGAGTCACGAGACTGAAGTTGGCCCGGAGCGCTCGCGGCCTTTCCTTGCATGCGGGCTGCTAGGGGTACTTCCGCGAGTGGGTGGAGTCAGGGTTTGACGCACGTGCTTCTTGTGCCTAACAGCGCCCAATGTAAGCAGCTGCAGGCGGGTGCCCGGTGCAGAATGGAACGGCGCTGTCTCCTAGTTTTATATAGAAAGATTTCGGTTGTGTTTGTGAAATATCCATAATAGTCTTCTTTTAGATGACGCTATCATGCCTTGGCCCTCTGAACCCTCGGTCAATATGTGTACATCAGTGTGGCCGCTGATTGATTTGCCACCAGTTCCGTGGCAGAGGGACAGACTGAGGCAAAGCCTACCATATTTCTTGCCACATGGTAGAGGTACACGTCTACACTGACGCAGCGTAAAAAGCCAGGCCTGGCAGTAAGAAAGGCATGTTAGCAACCTTAGGAAACAGGTGGGACCAGCTGTCATTTTGTAAGAAATTGTCCAAAATGCTGCTTAAGCTAGAACAGGCTGCAGGGGAAGTAGAAGCCTGGAGCTATATTAAATTGCACCTGCCCAGAATGGTAAAGAGACTGGCAAATGTTAGCTTTGCAAGGAGTAGGAAAATATGGAAACCTAAGAATGGATTATTTAAGTAGTGCAGTGTATAGTTCTTGCCTAGCACCCCCTTAGCTGAAAGTACATACATGATTGCTGCTTGGAACAGCTGGTGTTAGTATACATGCAAGGAGGAGCTACTTTAGAGTTATTTAGATACATTTTTAACGCACTTGGCCGAAAACGTTTATGTGGGGCAGAGTACATTGCATTCATAATACTACAGGAGCTAGTTTAACAAGGAACAGGCGTCAGCAGGTCTGATGCTGCGAGTATAACTTAGATGGAATCTGCGAGAAAGGGAGCTGAGGCAAGGGGGAGGTGAACAGTGTGACGTCGGGTTCTGTTCAGACCTATGAGCGTGGGCCACGACTGCTCCTTGGTTTGAATACGGGCCAGCAGAGGGCGCTTGGCGCCATTTGAGCCCAGTGAGCAGAGGGAGTCTGTAGTCTTGCTTGAGGTACTGTTTTAATGGTATTCTAATTTACTAACCGGATTAACTGCTTGCCTTGTTGCGACATCCCACTCCTGAAGAGACGGCACTCCCTGCAGAGCTCTATAAAAAAAAAAAAAAATATATGAATAACAAGCAAGCCAGCTTATACCGGCAGCATGCCCAAAAAAAAGGGCGCAAGGGAACAGCCCCTGCTTCCCAGCCGGGTCCTGACCCGGAGGTTACCCCCCCCCCCCCCTCCCCATCTTGACTTGCCTCGCCATCCGCCCCGAGAAGACGCTAGCTAGCTCCGGGGAAAGCGGGCCTGAAGTGCCTGCTTCTGGAGAGCCCGCCTCAGCACGAGAGCCCGCCCCCTCCCTGCCTCCCCACGACGAGCCGGCAGTTGCTCTGCTACATGAAGAGGCCTGGAGCCCTTCCCCCAGCTTGCACATGACTGAGCAACGTGATCCCACTGCTCAGGGAAGATCAGCCTTGCCTGCTCCTGTAGGGGAGGGGGGTGGAGGAAGCTGAGCGGAGCAGAATGACTGACCTGGAGAGAACCCCGGGTGACAGCAACTGAACAAGGAAGAGGCAAGGTGGCAGAAAGAGCAGCTCCTGCGGGAGAGGAGCTTCAGTGAGCTTGAACAGAGGTTTTGCTCATTCTGGAGGACGTGAAGCTGGCCGAGGGGGACAGAACGTCAGAGGCAAGTGTGGCAGGGCTCAGGCCCCCTCGTCAGCCAGGCAGAAAATTTCGGGAGGAGCCCAGTCAAAAAGACTTGCGGGCATGTGGTGAGTGCGGTCATAGGTATTCTGCCCTAAAAAAAAAACATTGTAGTGCGGCAGAGGGGAATAAGAGCAGGTTTTACTCCTGGAGGCAGCAGGAGTGTGCATCCATGCAGTAGAACAGGAGCAGAAGCATTGGGAGGGGAGAGGGTTGAGAGAGACTGGGGTGCGGGTGAGGGGAGACTGCCGGACACTGGCAGCCGTGCAGAGGACACGTTAAGTACCTTGGGTGGATTTCAGGGAGGGGCGGTGGGTAGTTACAAAGGTAACGCCAAGCAACAGGGTTTGAGACATGATGTGGACTGGGTTTTTTCTGGGCAAGATACTGGTGGCGGCTTTTCCACTGTTGCAGGTTCGGAGGGCGATGTACGATCCAAGCTCCTGAGGAGGGAAAGCTGGCAGTCCCGACAGGATAAAAGCCCGGGCAGAGAGGAGGCTGCATCGTCGTTCAGGCAAGATCCAGGCGATGGAGCACCCAGTTTCGGAGGTTTGCACGGAAGGACAGGTAAAAGCAGCGGGGCAGAGAAGGCCAATACAGTGGTGAGGAAAACGAAAGGGAAGAGGGTACATATAGTGATAGCTCGTCTGAGAGTTCGGACTCATCCGATTCTTCTTCTTCTTCAGATAGTGGGTCCTCGGGTAAGCATAGAAGAGCGGGTTGGGCCCGAGCCAGGATATGGGGCACCCAGCTCTGGCGTCATTGACAGAGTTATGGGAGGGAGTACCTAGAAGGTTGCGTAGGCGAATTCGCAAGAGAAGATATGTTAACATTTTCCGCTTAGTGGCTGGGCGCAGGGCTGATAATAGAGGGCACGGGAAAGGAAAAAAGAAAAAAAGGAGGGATTCAGCCGAGCCTAAGGTTGCCAAGAATATTCTAAATTGGATAAGAGGATTCCTTCGTTTAGCAAGTGTGGTATGTCACTATCAGCCAGGCCATTATGGGGCGCTACTGGCTTATTGCGACAGCATACTGGGGGCATATAAGGATTATGAGGGCTGGGCATGGCTCAATTATGATGAGATTTCAGGGAGAAAATGGCAGAAAACCGGTTCATGTCCTGGGGAACGCAAGATATAAACTTATGGCTTACTCAAATGACAAACAAATGCGCTGCTAAAACGGAGCAGGGTGTAAACCTAGGCTTTGGAGCGAGTGGTGTAGCAGGTCGGGGCAGGGGTGGCGAGTTGCCGAGCGTAGGGAACACGATAAGGGCTTCCCCTGGGGGGTTGGATGTTTGCTGGAGATATAACAGAACCTCTTGCTTGTTTCCTGAATGTAAATTTAGGCACGCGTGTTCTACTTGTGGTGGAGCCCATCCTGTTTCCCGGTGCCCCCAAGCAGGGCAAACAGGCACTGCGAAAGGAGCAGCGGCAGGGAAGAGACAGTCACAATAAAAAAAAAAAAAAGGGAATTTTAAAAGGGGGAGGGAAAGGGGTGAGGGTGGGCGTGCATACACAGATTCGCTTTCACGATGTTCCCAGCAGAATGCAAGTGGGGACTGATGGCTGCTGAGAGTTTCAGAGGGAAGTACGGGTCGTCATGGGAAGATGAAGAGAGCTAGCTGATTCACAACTCGGCTGCACCAGCAACATGGAAGGCTTACACTGCAGGATTAATGGCGGTGACAGGTTTCTTAACCAATATTGGGTGCCATAGCAGGAATGTGTCTGATAGGGAGCTGTGTCAATTCATAATAGCAGCAAAGCAGGCAGGATGCTCGATTGCAACGGTCCGTTCCCATTCAGCGGGTTTCGCTTTTTTCCAAAAGGTACAGGGGTGCCCGAATCCGATGAATAGTTTTAGGGTAAAAAAGGTACTTGGGGGTTGGCAACGAGGTCAGGGTCACAAAGAGGATAAACGGAGGCCTATTCGGTACGTGGACTTATGTATATTAGTGGAAGTTCTGCCGCAGATATCTTGGTCCGCGTTTGAAACCTCCATGTTCAGATTAGCCTTCTCCTGGGCCTTTTTCTGAGCCATGAGGATTAGCGAGTTAGTGGCTCAATCCAGGCGGGCCGTTAGGGAAGTGGGAATGCTCAAGTCAAATGTACAGATGGGAGGTTCCGAGGTTAGGCTATTCATTCCAAGATCTAAAACAGATCAGACAGGGAAGGGAGCGGTCGTCACATTGTTGTGTGATGCCCAGCGGTCAGTTTGCCCGGTCCGGCTGGCACACGGTTAGATGCGGTTGCGTCCGAATGTGGAAGGCCCCTATTTCATTCATGAGGCCCCTTTTTCCCCTTACACGATTTCAGTTTTCTAAGGTGCTAGGCTCAGCCATCCACAAAGCGGGTGGCGATCCACGTTATTACAGTTCGCATTCGTTTCGAATAGGGGCGGCCACTGCTGCAGAGGAAGCTGGTACGTCAGATACGGAGATCAAAGGTTTAGGGCGTTGGAAGTCGGAAGCTTTTAGGTCTTATGTCCGACCTAGCTTCTAGTCGAAAGCGGACTGCAGTGAGCGCACAAGGGGAAGGGATATGTGTACTTTTCCTAATTGTTAATTTTTCTTGCAGAGCGTATGGGGGTGAAGAGATTTGAAGGATGTGCCTGGATTGTGGGTCATTCCTACATTCATCGGGCGCAGAGACGAGCAATGAAGCGTCCGTATGGAGAACATTTGGACATTGACAGAGTTGGGTGGCGGGTGTCCTGGTTTAGTAAAAGGGGTATGGGTTGGGACGAGCTAGTGCCGTTTTTGTTTGAAAGGATTCAGATGTGGGGAGAGCCCAATTTAATCATTTTTCACTTGGGTGGCAATGATATTGGGTCCAAAATATGCAGAGAGTTATTAACTTGCATGAAAAAAGACCTATCACAGGTCATGATTCGCTGCCCTAGGGTACTGCTAGGGTGGTCCGATATCATTGTTAGGTTACGTAATAAGGACGAGACGATTTGGCGGGTGGGAGTCAAAAAATTAAATAGACAATTAGGCAAATGGATGGGTTGGGAAGGGGGGTTTTGGATCAGGCATCAGTGGTCTTGGGGGAATGAGGCAGGTCTATTTTCTGGGGATGGAGAACACTTATCAGAGGTAGGCATGGACCTATTCAATAATTCATTACAGGAAGGGCTGGAGAAGGAAATTAGGAAGTGGTATCTGGGCCGCAGTGGGGGGACGACAAACTGATGTCTCACAGTTTGTTGTGGCGGTAAACCCGAGCCCAAAAAAGCTGTATGTTATGGGGCAGTTCATATGAGGGTAATGGAGGGGGAGAAAAGGCCTCGTGTAGCATGGGGGAGCCGCTGCACGGGGGCACCGGAGAACTATGGGGCCACAGTTTCCGGTTATCCTACTCTCGCGGGTTACAGGTGGAGTAGGGAAGGGGGGGTGGGGGAGGGAAGAAGTCACTTCACCACTAGGGACAAGGTGGTGATGAGGCGAAAGGGGGATGTTAAATGGGGGTGCTGGTTTGGAGGGGTTGTTGGATAGTTATTAAGTTGTGAGGGCTCGGGTTAAGGTTATACATTAAACTGCGGCCAAGTTGAATACCACTTATGTGTGTGTTTGCATTTATTGGGGAATGGGGTGACAGGTTCCAGCAGTATTCCATCCCTATGTTATAAGAGAAAGCCTGTTAGCACCAGTGGTCACAAGCAGTGCTGGCTTTCTATTTTAAATTTATACCTCAACTTTTCAATGAAAAAAAGGAATGGGCAAAGAGAGGACAAGTCTACCCTCGATACAGAAAGTGTTACCAACTCCAACTTAAAGACAAGCACTAGGGCTACTCTGAAAAAGCATCCAACTTGGGTAAAAAGTAGCTAAAACTTAAGTATGAAGACTAAACATGGAAGTGCAGGATTTAAAAATAAACAGTGATACCCTTTAAAATCTGCCAGTTTCCCAGCTCTGCCTTGGCCCCTCCTTAACCATGTGCAAGGTGATGCACATGGTGATGCATAACAATGCATCACCATGTGCATCACCTTGCACATGGTGATGCATTATTTTTTGTTAAAACTGGTTTACTATTCTTATGCATCACCTTATGCATCACCTTATGCATAAGGTGATGCATAAGAATAGTAAACCAGTTTTAACAAAAAATAAATTTAGATAATCTACTGCCACACTTGCTACTGTACTCTCTCAAATTAAACAAATTAGCAATCACTTGATACCTTGCCAACGGCAAGCGGAAGAGAGCTCAAGCAGAGGTGGCAGGCAAGCTGGGAATAAGGCTCAGGCTGGGTCAGGCCCTACATCATCAATAAGTTCTCTGAAACCCAGGGTCAGTGAGAAAGTACTTTGGAGGATATGGCTCAGGTCCTAGCAGCACATAAAAAAAAAAAAAAAAAAGAGATATATAAGAACATAAGAAAATGCCATACTGGGTCAGACCAAGGGTCCATCAAGCCCAGCATCCTGTTTCCAACAGTGGTCAATCCAGGCCATAAGAACCTGGCAAGTACCCAAAAACTAAGTCTATTCCATGTAACCATTGCTAATGGCAGTGGCTATTCTCTAAGTGAACTTAATAGCAGGTGATGGACTTCTCCTCCAAGAACTTATCCAATCCTTTTTTAAACACAGCTATACTAACTGCACGAACCACATCCTCTGGCAACAAATTCCAGAGTTTAATTGTGCGTTGAGTAAAAAAGAACTTTCTCCGATTAGTTTTTTGTTTTTTTTTCAACATAATTTATTGAGTGAGCAAGCATTTAACAAAAACCAGCAAACAAAAAAAAATACCATACAAGCTCAGCACACATTTTTCATTTAACGAGCCCCCACCCATGCCCCTAGAATCTCTGATCAATTCGTTGTTCACTGTTTGCCTCTGTGGAAGGCCCCTGGGCAGTCACCTATATGTCTACATTACACGGAGTCCCCTTCAGGCAGGTCACGAACCATTTACATGTGCGTAATCCGCTACATTGTCCCCAAAGGCGCCAAGCTCCGAACATTGGGGGATAAAGATCTGTAGTAACAACCCCAGATTTCCTCAAATACCCTTTTCTTCCGGGGAGGAAACCTTTTGTACATTGAGCCATATTCCAGTTGAAACATATCTGTCATCAAAGTGGTCCACATTTCTAAGGTCGGGGAATCGGCCTCCAGCCATTTGGTCAGAATACACTTTTTGGCCATGAGACAAGCCTTAGCTAACAATCCCACATTGTCAACATTTATGCTCTCGTCCCCCACATCATTATTAAGGATGCAAAAAGAGCTCGACCATTGGATATCAATAGCAAGTAACGTGGACAGAAGTTGCCGAATAGAGGACCAAAAGGCTTGTATCGAGGGACAATCCCAAAAACAGTGAATCATCGATGCAAAAGTACAGGCGCACTTAAGACAGGACGCAGAGGCAACAATGCCCATACGAAACGCCCTGGCTGGAGAGTAGACAGTCCGGTGAAAGATCCGTTGTTGCATTTCACGCAGTCCCACATTTTGGGTGATGAGAGGTATGGACACATAAGAGTTTTTAAGCATTCGCTCCACTATCTCCTCCTGGCAGTCCCGTGTCCACCGAGGACACAACTTTTGATATATACCATAATACTGAATCATGTGCGCATATGAATATAAACAAGATAAAGAGCCTTTACGGGATTGCAAACACGTAATTAAAGCAGTGTAATGTAGACTTAATATCTTCCCCGCATTCCCCCGGAGCAATTCAGACACCAATGCACTCATTGACCCATATAGCAGAAAGTGTCGTGGTTGAAAATCAAATAAGGTTTGACATTTATCAAAGGAGTAGCATTCCTCCGTTGCAGGATCAAGGAGATCCCCCAGGCGCCAGTTGGGCCCCAGCCGAAAGGTATGTGTCAAGGGAAATAGAGACCTGGTGGCTAGGGAATGCTCCCTCAGCGGATATTGGGGGGATACAAATGGAGAGAGACCCAGCATTTGTCTGAGGGTGCGCCAGGCTTTGCGAACAGTAGTAACCAAAATAAAGCGCATTGGCAATTTTAAATAGGCCTCTACCGGAATATGCAGAATAAGGCTGGGGTCCACTGGAGCGCAAATCGCCCCTATCAACTCTGGATCAGAATACTCTGCGGTTCCGAAGAACCAATCCCCCAGAAAACGCCAATTGGCTGCTAAGGAATAAAAATAAAAATTGGGGAGACCATACCCTCCTTCAGATTTTGGCCCCATCAAGGTAGCCATCGAGATGCGTGCCCTCTTGGCCTGCCATAAAAATCTGCCAATTTCTTTATATAAAGGCCTTCTATCCTTAAGAAGTAGTAAAAAGGGCAACATCAGCAATTTGTATAATAACTGGGGTGCAATCACCATTTTAATGACAGCTATACGGCCCTGGAGTGATAAAGGGAGAGAATTCCAACTCCTTAATTTGGATATCATTTTCTGAATCGTGGGAGGGATATTTAAACTGTACCACCGTTGGGGGTTTGGATGAATATGTATTCCCAGATACTTAATCGTGGAGGAAGCCCATTTAACCGGAAAATGGTCCCAGGAAGCCTGCAAAGAACCCAACAAATCCAGCGCTTCAGTTTTGTCCAGATTCAATTTAAAGCCGGACAACTCTTGGTAAAGATGGAAAATGGCCAGTGCAGCTGGAAGGGCTACTTTCGCTTTAGATAATAAAAGCAAAATATCATCCGCAAAAAGTAGCGTAAGGTAGGAATGGTGGCCTACCGGCATACCAGTAACTCCGGGTGTCGCTTTGAGTTTACATACCAAGGGTTCTACCGTTAAAATAAAGAGAAGTGGGGAAAGAGGGCACCCCTGACGGGTCCCCCTCTGTAAGCCAAACTCCCCCGAGAGCTCCCCATTCACTAGAATTCGAGCCGTAGGATTGGAGTATAAGAGAGTAATATACTCATAAATCCTACCCACCAAGCCCACCTTAAGCAGCACGCGACGCAGAAAAGGCTACGCCACCCTGTCAAACGCCTTCTCTGCGTCGCATGTAACCAGGAGGGGATCTTCCGCCCTGCCCTTAGCGCATAGCTCCAAAGCCACCAACACTTTATGGAGATTCACCGTGGAACGCCTCCCCATCACAAACCCCACCTGGTCCGGGGAAATGAGAAATGGCATTAAAAATTTTAAGCGGTTGGCTAATATTTTAGCATAAATTTTTATATCTAAATTAAGTAATGAAATCGGCCTATACGATGAGGGAGCCAATGGGTCCCGCCCAGCCTTCGGGAGAACAACAATGGTGGCAGCCCTCATGGTGGGAGGCATTTCCCGCTGATCCACCATTTTCTCATAGACTAATTGCAAAATGGGAGCAACCTCCTCTTTCAACCCCTTATAAAACGTAGAATTCATACCATCGGGCCCCGGTGCTTTCTGACCGGGGAGCAGTTGGATCGCCTCCAAAACCTCATCCACTGCAATAGGACGTTGTAAGCGTTGGAGTTGCTCGTCAGTGATATGTGGCATATTTAGGGCCCCTAGAAACTGGTCAATATCCCCTTCCTGTACCGGGTCCGCAGAATATAATTTCCTATAATATTCAGAAAAGATATCCGCAATATCCCTAGAAGTAGTTTTAATCTCTCCCTGGGGGGTACGTAAGTTGGATATATATTTAGAAGCTTCCTGCGCCTTCAGCAGCCTCGCCAATAGCTTACCCGCCTTATTGCCATAGCGATAAAAATTAAATTGTCTATGGCGCAACCCATGTGCCGCTCTTGTATGGAGCAAGTCATTGAGTGCAATCTGCGTCTCCCGAAATTGAGAGGGCAATTTAGTATCTGGGGTAGAATGTACTTTACTTTGCAGCACTCTTAAACGTTTTTCCAATAGAAGGATATCCCTATCCATCTGTTTCTTTTTATAGCTAACATAACTAATAATATCCCCCCTTAACACCGATTTGGCCGTCTCCCACAGGAGAATCGGTTGATCCATATGTTGGGAGTTAAATTCTAAAAATGAATTCCATTTTTGCTTTAAGAAGGGAGGAAAACCGGGATCATTCGCTAGCGATGCCGGTAACCGCCACTGAGATTTAGCGCTAGGGCCCCCCAAAGAAAAAACCCCAGAGACCGGACAATGATCTGAGATTACTAGAGTCTCAATCGAGGACTTAGTAAATTTAGAAAAAAGGGATTCAGAGACAAGCAGGTAGTCAATCCGGGATTTCGTGGGGTGAGCTTTAGCAATGTGGGTGAAATCCCTCTCCCCAGGGTGGAGCACCCGCCACAAATCAATAAGAGATAGATGCTTGCACAGAAATCTGGGTCCTTTCCGCTCACTCGCCTGCTGTCCTCCCCGGGCGGGAAATCTATCCATAGCTGGATCCATCACATAGTTAAAATCCCCGCCCAGAACTATAGGACAATCCCCCATTCTGCTAAGGTGTCCCAACAAAGTAGTGTAAAAAACATGCTCATACACATTGGGGGCATAGATAGAGGCCAACAATATTTTGGAACCCATGAGATATCCCTTTACAAGCACATAGCGACCCTGGGGATCCACCACAGTCTCCAGCAATTGGAAAGGAGTGGCTTGATGAACCAAAATAGCCACCCCCCTACTCTTAGAGGTACCACTAGCAAAATACAGTTGGGAAACCCATTTTTTTTTTCAGTTTTAAAATTTCCTTAGAGAGCATATGGGTCTCTTGAAGGAAAACAACTTTAGCCTGAAGTTTAGTAAGCCGAGTAAAAACTTTTTCCCGTTTCACCGGGGTGCCCATGCCCGCCACGTTCCACGTCACCATATTTAAAGCCATTGGGTTGTTCCCAGCTGAATAATGCCCACATATTGTACCCTATGCTTGGTAGCTGACTTCCCAAGGAGTGACCCCCTATGAACCATCTCAAAACTAACACTCAAATGGCCCCTAGAAAACACAGGTATCCCGATCCCAAGCCCCCCACAGAGAACAAAGCCAATCACCCCAAAACACCAGAGATTCTCAAAAGATAGTTTCCCCTCCGTCCCAGTCCCCTCTCCACCCCATAGAAAACAACCCCCCACCACCACAGCGGGACCATGCTGCCCCCGTGGCGTCCCCTATCCCCCAAACTTTATTTCTAAGACCTCTAAGAGGAGGTCGAGAGCACATAGGTGGAGCAGATGTGCTCGGGTGCCCCCCCACACCCCACAGAACATATGCCTATATCAAACTGATACCAAAACGGTCCCAGTAAACCACATAAAACACTGTGGCCAGGAGCTAGCAAAGAACAGCAAATATATGTCACGATGAGCAAGCAAACAAAGTTAGTAGAAACTGTGTAAACTTCGGATACAGAAAAGAGTGATTACATATCACAGGGAACAAACCAGAAAAAAAATAGCCGAAACTGTTCACAGAGCGAGTGCAGACTTTGGCTCGGAACAAAACAGAAAACAAAAAATTCTCAGCTGAAGCCTCTGCACTTCACACAGCCCAAAAAAAATGTACAGCTAGAGTCAAGCTAGCAACTCCCCAAAGTTTCACGGTGGCTGAGAAAACTCAGAGGCCGGGAGATCTCGCACATACGCCCGCGCTTCTGCTGCTGAATCAAAAGATTTCATTTGGCCCTGGTACGTGATCCTCAGCCTCGCTGGAAAAAGAGTAAGGCGAATCGAATCCGTTTGTTCGCCAGCTCCGAGCAGACGTCCTGAAAAACTTTTCGGAGCGAAGTCACTCGCGGGGAAAAATCTTGAAAAAGAAGGATGCGGCTAGATTCATAAAAAAATTCGCGGTTTTTCCGATAGTGTTGCAAAACCAAGGTACGGTGCGCAAAGTGCAAAAAACGGGCAATGATTACCCGGGGTCGTCTTGCCAGATCTTCCTCGTTTCTCCGACCCACGCGGTGTGCTCGCTCGAACAGGCCTCCCGAAGGAGATGCAAGGGAGGGCACCACGCTGAGAAACCACGCCTCGAGGACCCGTGGCAGGTCATTATCAGAAAGAGTCTCCGGGAAACCAACAAAACGGAGGTTGTTCCTCCGTGATCTATTCTCAAGATCGTCGATTTTGTCTTCATTGGCCTGCGATTTTTTTATGAGTTCCTCGACCCGCTTCTCAAGAGCGCCCACGTCGTCTTCCACTAGGCCCACCCGGCCCTCGAGGTGCTCCGTACGCACATCATATTCATTCAAGGTGGCACGAACATCAGCTATCTGTTCGGACAGCTGGTGCAAACGAACATCCAACGCCTGAACCACTGCTTGGGAAATCTTATCTTCCAGCGATTCCCCTGCCTCAGGCAACTCCAGTTCAGTGGCGGCCACCATTTTGACGTCAGGGGCCTTTTGTTTCTCCTTCTCTTTCCTCACCGAACGGGTCGCCATATGATGCCCTGAGCAGGCTGGAGAGAAATGCTCGCTTTTCCAATTAGTATCCTGCGTTGAAATGCTCAGTAAGTAGGTAAAGAGAACACGATGGTACGAGATTAGGCGGGGGGGGCACCCAGAGCTTGGAGGAAAACGTCCTACCGAGCCCACCACATCACGTGATCCCATCTCCGATTAGTTTTAAATGTGCCCCATGCTAACTTCATAGAGTGCCCCCTAGTCTTTCTACTATCCGAAAGAGTAAATAACAGATTCACATCTACCCATTCTGGACCTCTCATGATTTTAAACACCTCTATCATATCCCCCCCCTCAGTCGTCTCTTCTCCAAGCTGAAAAGTCCTAACCTCTTTAGTCTTTCCTCATAGGGGAGCTGTTCCATTCCCTTTATCATTTTGGTCGCCCTTCTCTGTACCTTCTCCATCGCAATTATATCTTTTTTGAGATGCGGCGACCAGAATTGTACACAGTACTCAAGGTGCGGTCTCACCATGGAGCGATACAGAGGCATTATGACATTTTCTGTTTTATTCCCCATTCCCTTTCTAATAATTCCCAACATTCTGTTTGCTTTTTTTGACTGCCGCAGCACACTGTACCGACGATTTCAATGTGTATCCACTATGACGCCTAGATCTCTTTCTTGGGTTGTAGCACCTAATATGGAACCCAACATGGAACCCAACATTGTGTAATTATAGCATGGGTTATTTTTCCCTATATGCATCACCTTGCACTTATCCACATTAAATTTCATCTGCCATTTGGATGCCCAATTTTCCAGTCTCACAAGGTCTTCCTGCAGTTTATCACAATCTGCTTGTGATTTAACTACTCTGAACAATTTTGTGTCATCTGCAAATTTGATTATCTCACTCGTCGTATTTCTTTCCAGATCATTTATAAATATATTGAAAAGTAAGGGTCCCAATACAGATCCCTGAGGCACTCTACTGTCCACTCCCTTCCACTGAGAAAATTGCCCATTCAATCCTACTCTCTGTTTCCTGTCTTTTAGCCAGTTTGCAATCCACGAAAGGACATCGCCACCTATCCCATGACTTTTTACTTTTCCTAGAAGCCTCTCATGAGGAACTTTGTCAAACGCCTTCTGAAAATCCAAGTATACTATATCTACCGGTTCACCTTTATCCACATGTTTATTAACTCCTTCAAAAAAGTGAAGCAGATTTGTGAGGCAAGACTTGTGTTCTTTCTGCTGCTGTCAGTCTGTCCAAGCATAGGCTGACACAGATGCAGCTCCTGCTTTTTATTTTTGCTGATTGCCATTGATTTTGTTACCTGGTGCTCTCATTAAATTCCCCAGTGTGTCTAAGTGAAGGGATAAGAGACAGCCTATAGCACAGCAACCCTGTCTGAGTTGAAGACTTAGATGGGTGAGGGAGGAAGTAGACACGAACTAGGCAGACAACATAGCCCTCTAGAGCAGTGGTTCTCAACCAGTTTATCATCAAGCACTGGCAGGTGTATTGCATGGTTCCCGGGCTCCCACTGCTCTTCCCTCCCTCTCTGTGTGTGAGAGGGAGAGATAGAGGATTGGTCAGGAAAGCGACATGTGTGTGCACGCACTCGTGAGAGAGAAAGATTGGACAGGGAGGTGAGTGGTGTGTGAGAGGGAGAGAAAGATTGGACAGGGAGGTGACATATGTGTGAAAGAGAAAGAAAGATGGTGTGTGTGAGAGAGAGAGTGAGAGACACCGACTAGTCATGGGCCCTATGGAAGAGGAGCATGAGGACAGAGCTTCAGCAGCCATTTCTGCTTCTGGTATGTGCTATTGGCCTACAAGGGAAAGGAGTAGGAGAGTTGCTGGAGAGGGTAAGTAAAGGTGGCTTTTTAAATTTATCTTTCTTGATTGACTGCCAGTTTAATTATTAGGTATTAGGTGATGTGTCTGCTGTCTGAAATATTTTATTGATGTTTAGAGAATTTTTAATAATTTTGTAAGTTTTTAATGATTGGATATTCTATTTATCAGTTTTAAAACTTTTATTATATTTATTATTCTAGTTTTAGAATTATTTTATATTACTTGATAAATGTATAAATAGAAATGTGGAGACAGAAACTGAACTGGAAACAGCTAGAAGCCAGACTGAGTGTATGCAGTGCAACAATGGAAAAACAAAAACATTAACTTGTTGGTTACTTTATTCTGTGTTCTACGTGTGTGACCCAGGTAAGGGTATTCTGCAAGCTTGTAGTTTCTGTGTAGGAATCTATAGCAGCTTGGCTTGTTCTGTTTTCCCAATAGGAGTTATACTGGTGTTTAGGGCCTGGTTAATATTTGTAGTGTTGTCTTTTCATAGGTAGGGTTGTTACTGTTTGAATGAGTTCTAAAATGCAGGTGTAATGTTTTGCTTATTAGTTTGTGTACATTATTGCAGATCCTAGGAGGGTGTTAGGTGCTATATTTGTTTCCATTTCTTTAGTTTTGCACTGAATGCAGAGTTGCTTTTTTAGTTTCCTTTCCAGTTTCTGTCTCCATATTTGTAATTTGTGGTCTTTCTGTACTTGGTGAAGGTCGATTCTATATGTGTGACCGAGCTGAGGTATTTTACTACATGTCTGCATTAGTATCAAGATTATTTGTTGGTAAATTACTGTTTTTTCCTAAGGAGGGCTATTGAGCCTGTTAGGAGAGTGTTTACGTTGCTGTTACTGAGACGACACCAGAAATATCTTTTTTGTATGGTAATTTGAATGGGGAATGTGCTAGTTCTGTTCTGCACCCACTGTTGGGCTATATCTAGCCCAACAGTGGGCTAGATATAAACATGTACTCTGTAAATACAGAGTACATGTTTATATCTAGCCCCGAGATGATCATGTGTTCAGTGTGTGTCATATGTGAGAACCATCTGTCAGGTGTGTTTTGACAGAAAAAAAGGTTGAGAACCACTGCTCTAGGCAGAAGTCTCACTCTCTTGCAGTCACCTGCAGCACTCTAACCCAGTGTACCTCAACCTTTTTTCTGTTGGGACACATCCTATAGTTCCCACGTGTGACACACTGAATACATGACAGTCACAAGGCTAACCCCACCCTCACCCCTGACCCTCAGTAATGAGTATAAAGCAGAACTAGAACATTCCCCGTACAACCTACCATACAAAAAAAAGGTATTCTGGAGTTATCTGAATAACACCACCACAAACTTCCTCTACTATCAGGCTCAATAGCCCTACTTATAAAAAGACAGCAGTTCACCACTAATGCATGTCCTGTTGAGAAAACGCAACAAATAAGGTGAGATATTTTACTAGCCTACATGCATACACCCAAGATCAATCTTCACCAAGTACAGAAAGACCACAAATGACAAATATGGAGACAGATACTGAAATGGAAAACCAAAAAGCCACTCTGCATGCAGTACAAAACTAGACAAATGGAAACAGAAATAGCACCTAACATAGTACCAGGTTCTGCAATAATGCATACAAACTAATCCAGACAGAGTTACACCTGCATTATGGTATGCACTCAAATGGAACAACCCTACCTATAAAAAGGCAACACTAAAAATATTAAACCAGGCCCTAAACACCAATACACCTCCAATTAGTTAAACAGAAAAAGCCAAGCTGCTATAAGATTTCCACACAGAAATAATTGTAAAACTATATGAATAAATATTTCAAAACAGCTGATGAACAGAACATCTAACAATTAAAAACTCTTAAGGAGGGGGACAAGATGGCGGCATAAGGCAGGTCGGAGGAACGCTCTCTCTCATAAGAAAAATTGTTTTCTAAAAGATGCCGGCGAAAAGGAAGGGTAAGGTGCGCTCTTACCCCACCGAAGCTGCGTTACCCTCCGGACAGCGTTTGATAGCGTCCTTTGGACCAGCCACTGCATCGGAACAGGGAGGCGAATTCCTTGCTGTGGAATCTGCTGAGGGAGCGGCAGATCTACCAGGGGAGGTGACCTTAAGCCTCCCAGATCTTCAACCGCCGCAGACCCCGAGACTGGCTGTTCTCCCCCCCCCCTCTTGCCTGCGGCGCCGCTCGGATGACTGTGGAAGGTGGGGGCTCGAGAGAGGGTTTTTGTCCGGTCAGTACCCTTCGCTCTCGCGAGCAGTGGAGTCCGCCGGCGCTGATGAGGGGGCCTTGTTCCTTTCCTCGACGTCAAGCCGAGTCCCTGAATTGCGTGAAGGAGCAGTGTGTATGCCCAGAACAGCCATGGAGGAGGAGGACTCTGCCCCTTTGGAAGCTGAGGTGGAGTCCTTCCAAATTCCAGCAAAGCCTGCAGTTGTAACGCTTGAAGCGTTGTGGGACTTGGTGGCTGGGTTAGGCCACTCATTTAGGGACCAAGGGACACAAATGAGGCATTTAAAGACAAAAATTGTATCATTGGAGGAGAAGGTGGAAAAGCAAGCTGCAGAGTTTAAAGCTCAAGCTGAAAAAATGGAATCATCAACTATAAAGATTTCTGAATGTAATGCAAAGTTAATTAAGGACTTCAGTAACACCAGTAGGAGGCTGGAATATCTTGAGAATTATAATAGGCGTTTGAAGTTACGCCTATTAAATTTTGCTAAAGTCCTGGGGGAAGATTCCTATATAACTTTTAAAAAATACTTGAAAGAAAGTTTGAAGTTTGAGGATTCTAAGTTACCTACTGTTAGTAAAATTTTTTTTTGGCAATGCCTGCTAATGTGCGAAATTTTCAGAAACAAACTGAGGCTTTGGAGAATTTGACCCAGTTCCCGGAAAGCTCATCTGAGGAAGTATACGAATGTGCCACTTTGTTGGAAACTCTTCACAATGAGCACAATGTAAGCCAAATAATGCAGAGGCATTTTAAAAATATCTCTGCAAGTTTTCTCTCCCAAGAGATTTGAATTTACCCAGATTTCACCTGAGCTACCCAGGAGAGAAGGCGAGAATTTCTTAATCTTAAGCCATAGATAATATCCCTTGATTATTCTTTTTCATTAAGATATCCATGCAAATGCTTGGTTCGTTCACAAAGTGATTCCTTTATATTTTTCCTTCCAGAACAGTTGAAGTCTTATTTATGCCAGGAATAAAACTACCCAATCCCTAATAAACATCTAAGTCTGTGAAGATAATGTAAAATAAATGAGGCAGATGTTACGTTAAGCCTGTTACGTAAATATAAATATACTTCTTATATCTCCCGATAGTTTTATCCCCCCCTTAGCGTTACCACCTTTATAGAGGGGAGTAAGAGTATTTGAAAGATGTACGCTACTATAGTTTGTCTTTAGGTTATACGAAATTTCTTATTGTGTATTTTGCTTTGGGATATGTAACATTGTTGAAACAAGCAATGTATTGAATTAATGATTTACTGGAAGATTATTACTTTTGCTCCTTGCTTTTTTCTGGAAGTAAGTTTCTTACTTATATATGTATGAAATTGATAAAATAAAATAAAATAAAAACCTTTTAAAAATTATTAAAAATTCTCCAAACACCAATAAAATATTTCAAAACAGACACATCACATAATACCCAATAATTAAAATGGCAGTCAATCAAGAAAAATAAACTTAAAAAGTCACCTTTACTTACCCTCTCCAGCAGGTTCTACTCCTTTCCATTGAAGGCCACAACAGAAGCAGCAGTAGCTGCTGAAGCTATCCTCACTGTGCTCTTCCTTAGGGACCACAACAAATCTCTTCTCTCTCTCTCACACACACACACACACACACACGTCCCTCCTGATCAATCTTTCTGACATACACACGCACCAGCACTCTCCCACACACACCACACACAAGCACTCTCCCACATACACACACCACACACACAAGCACCCTTTCCCCGTCAAACATATGCACCACACACAAAAGCACCCTTCCCCATCTCACACATGCACCACACCCACACCCTCCACACACACCCCCAAGCACCCTCCTCGTCTCACATACACACTCCACACACCTCCCAGTCTCAAATACATAGAGACATACACTTGCCCTCCACATGAACAGCTTGTCTTCGACCACGGCCTGGTTTCCAGCGGCAGCCAGCATCTCCAATCTTCAGATTTTCTGCCCCGCTGGCTTGGTTTCTGGCAGCGGCAAGCAGCTTCGATCTTCGGCCCTGCTGGTTTGGTCTCCGGCAGCAGCCAGCAGCTCTAATCTTTGGGTCTTCAGCTCTGCCCACTGCAGGTAGCACACGACTCACCTGCCAGTGATGGTGACACAGTGGTGTGTCGCGACACTCCAGTTGAAAATCGCTGCTCTAGCTAGAGGTCTCTCTCTTGCACTCACCTGCAGCACTCTAGCCAGAGGAGTTCTCACTCACTTACACTTTGCTGCATTGAGATATGCTCTGTGAGTAGGGAACTCAATAGAAATTTAAGAGCTGTGATTCACTAAATTTGGAGCTAAATTGTCCCAAAATAGCTAAATTAGCTGCTTGTGTCATTCACAGTTCTAAAATCTCCATCAGTTTGAAAAAATCCCAAAATCTATCTACAAAATTGCTAAATTGGCAACACTGAGGGGCTGATGCAATAAGGGGCTCTAAATCAATCGTGGGTTTTTACTCGCATTTTATCACTGTTTTTTTTTGGCACTAATGTAGCCCAGGGATGTAAAAAGGGCACTTAATATTAATTTATTCATCCCTTCACTTAGTACTGATTGGTCCATTCACTGTCACGTGGAAGGGACCAATCCCCTTTCAGAAGGCTATCCTGAAAGGAGATTGATCCTTTCACGGACACTTATCAGTGAAAAGGACCAATCGGGAAAGTCCTGCCAGAGGAGGGTCTCCAGCAGGGGTTCCTGGCCTGGAGGGGGAATTTGGGGGTCTGGAAAGCCCTGTTTTAAGGCATGTACCTTAGAATGCACCATTTCAGGTAGAGGACTCCTGGGTCCAACCCAGACCACTTGGCTGATCCAGTCAGACCATAGCGATGGGGAAGCAGATTTGGTCAGATCAGCCGTTGGTGCTGTTTTGAGTGCAGTCATGTCTCCTAGGCGCCCAATACTTTTGGGCACTAGGGTCGCATAATTTATACCTAGCACATTCTTTTTACCACACAAGCTCACGTAATATAACATCAGGCGCCCAGGAGAGGTGGCTGTACACGTGTTAGGAATACAGGTACGCAATACAAGCGCCTGTTTTACTGCGTGTCTTATTGCAGCGGTGCCTCTGAGCTAGAGGAAGGAAAGTAGGGTCACCTAAGAATGGGAAGGGGGTATCTCTCCAGAATGCAGGAGTGGGCGGGGTCTTCCTTTAACCATGCACCTTGCTGCAAGTGCACCTTCACAGCACTTTGACAGTAGCAGTATCACAACTGACCTGCACCTTAAAAACAAAAGGGTAGGACAGCAGTAATTCAAGATTTTCCATCGATAAGAAGGCTGAATTAGCCATTACATGTGGATGACTTCATCTGGAAGCACCAAATGGACTCCTCTCTCCAAGGTAGTAGTTTTTTTTAGCGCTACTGAGCTTGTGGGAGTTTCCACATCTGTGTTGCCTCATAAGCCTCCTCAAGTCATTTTTTGCCCTAGCATAGCATGACGAACTCAGTCTTTCCTAATAATTTTTTCTCTAAAAAAAATCTTAAAACTTTGATATTTTTTCTTCAGTCTTGTCATATTAAGTTGCTTTGTTGCCTTTACAGCCCCACAACCAGCACTTTTCAGTACTATGAAAAAAAAAAAAAGAACATGCCTTCTCTTCCAACATGTCTGGCCAGAAAAAGTTGACAAGAGAGAGTGGTTTTAAAAGTTGAATCTGTGGAAAGATTATGTCCCTTACAGACAGGCAAAAAAAGTCTTTTCCAATGCCCCAGCATGAAACTTGACCAGAAGAATCGCTATGCCTGTGGATGTAGGGCCCTACACTCGCAGCATTCTAGAACTGCGTAAATCTCTCTGGAGTCACAGTAACTCCTTGTTCTGCAGTGCAGCCTCATTTGCCTTCCTGGGAAAAGAGTTGAGCAGGAGATGCTCTAAAACTCCCCTGTCTATTCAGGTCGCAAACATTGTTAAACCTGGTTCTTATTGTCTTAGTTGAGAACTCCCTCTTGTTTTTGTACTTGATCAGTGTTTTTATGATGGCAACAGGTTTTCATGAATGTACATTGATATTGTTTTTGTGAATAAAACTAAAAAAAAAATAAAAATAAAGCAGCAAGCAAACACTAAGCGAAGAGCATCTATACTGACAAGACTTGCCTGTTCCATCTTCCACTTGTACCTCAGTTGTACCTCAACATTTGAGGTACAACTGGCCAAAGTGCTCACCTCACAGAGCGCAGATGCATTTGACACACCAGTGCACCCAATGCTCTGACACCACTGAAGTGAGTGGCCTTGATGTGCACTGATGCCTCTACTCTTCTGTCATACTGTGCTCAGGATCTTATGCCACCTGATTACACGATGCACAGTGCAGTTTCAATGCAACTGACGGAGTATCATCAATGTGTATCGGATTCCTGGACTTCCATCTCCAAAGTCATGTTGAAGCATACCAAGGCATCCAAATAATCTACCCAGTGGATAGTCGATATAAGGAACGTTCCAATCTCTCCTTTCCACTATCACTACTGCAATACTATAGACCAGACACCTGATCTTGGCTCTAGGGATGAAATCAGAGCCCTTGCTTAGGGGGGGGGGGGGTGTTCATCATCATCTATTGTAGCAGAATCTAGTAGATCAGATGTTTTAGACTAGGCCACTCTTCCTTTAGTCAACTGAAAGCCCCTCCCAGTTTGTCCTTTTCATTATTGGCATCCTGGAGCGACTACATTTAGGCTCAGATCTGGCAAACCCTGTAACATATTTCTGGATCTTCCCAACCACACCTCACCACCAGAGGATCTTACCTATTCTATGGAAAAAGATAGGTATAACATGGAGCATCCATGGCAGCAAGGAAAATGTTGCGGGAGCGCTAGGGAGCGGTCCTGATTCCGGGGAAATTGGTGTGCCCTTGGACCATGGCGTGACTGCAGCAGAGCTCTGAGGAAGTGCCAAAGCAGGCAAGACATGTCCAAACCTGGGCGGACAGGCTGAAGACCAAGAGTCCTGATTTCTGCTGAACCTGAATACACTGGAAGAGACCCAACAACACAATGCTGGTCTCTGGGGTAGCCCTCCGGCCACTCAATAGCCCTTTTGGACCTGCTGCCTGGAAACAGCAGATGCGACAGGACGGACAGAGGTCGAGGTCAGGGTTGGTACTGGAACAGAAACAAGACGAGGATACTTGGAGACTTGGACGAGGATTCAGGATGCTCAGAAGTGGATGAAGATATAGGATGCTCAGAAGTAGACAAGGACTCAGGATACAAGTACTAGTACGGGTTGAGTACTGCACTGCAGCACGCCCTACACAGCCACCCGTGGCTGGTCACGGACCACACTGGAAGCGAGGCAGACTCCAGGGAGGAAGTGAAGACTTGGATCCAGAAACATGGCAGAGATTCAGGAGAAGCCTGCACAGAGGCGTGCCCTACACAGCTGCCCATGGCTGGTCGCAGACTATGCTGAAGCGGAGCAGGTTCCGGCTTGAGTCTAGGTCATGGACAGAAGCAGGCACGAGGTACTCCGAAGACCGGGAACAGGATACAAGACTCAGGATTCAAGACTCGGAACTTGGACCTCGTATTCAGGAACATTAAAAACAGAAGAGAATCAAAGAAGAGCGGCACTAGGCCGCAAAGCGAGGGCCTGGTGATGGCGGCTCCATGCCGCGAAGAGGAGAGCAACGATGGAGGCACTCCCTGCCATGGGAGGATCCAGGAACAGCGGCTCTACCTGCCACAAGAGTGGCAAATTTGGCGGCGGCCTCCAGGCCGCGGAAGGAGGAGCATTAGTGGCGGCGGCTCCATCCGCCGCAGAGAGTGGGAGGCGGTGGAGCTTGGGCTGCATGGAAAGAGGCTGCTTGTGGCTAGGCCCGCAAGCAGCATTGCAACAGAAAAGACCCCCATTCTGAACTCCTTGGCCTTTCTCAGATACTGGATATTCCAGCTGAACCAGTGGCCCTTCCAGTTCATATCATCATTAATATTCTACAGATGAGAATGAGGGAAACTCCCATTTTGGTCACTCCTACAGCTAGAAAAACTTTAGGAGTGACCGAAATTGGAGCTAGAGTCCAGCAATCACAGGCTTTGGTATCGTCCAGCGGCCTCACAAGTGTAGCATGGGTTGAATCTGTATGAAAAGGCAAAAGACACAAATTCCCTCATTCTCCTCCAGGAAACGTCCAGAAAACTTCTAGAAAACTTTGGCAAGAAAAATTTTCAAAGTGCAATGCTATCTGCTCACATTACTAATCCACTAATTCTGTATAGTGCAGTATAGTCATGACTGCATTCAAAATTAAACTTTTCTTCCCTGCCACTGTGCAAGGCAACTACTATCCACAAAGCAGAAGAGTACATTCACCACCTGCTTCGCTCAGTCTATGGATCCTTTGATTCTGTTTCACATATTTCCTCAGCTTCCATTGGAGTTAGACATATGGCATGGCTTCAAGCAAGTAGCATCTGCAAGGATATCCACAAAAACTGGCGGACCTTCCCTGCATGGGGGACAGTCTTTTCAGCAAAAAGCTCTGAAAGATGGTCGCTCAGATAAGGACCAAAAATGTAGCAGTTCGAGCGCTTTCGACAGTCCTTGATTAGCCTTCCGTGGTGCGATACCACTTCTATCCATACAAACAACCCTACTTCCACAGGAGGCCCCTTTTGGCCTAGTGTCAGACACTTCCAACGTCCAGCCAGGCCTTGACAAAGAATCTGTCAGTCCAAACCAGGGCCTTGTTTTTGATTCCTTTGAACAATTAATTCCTGACTATCTCAGTAGGGGGAAAGATCCAATATTTCAAAGAGGAGTGGCGTCACATCGCCAAGGACCTCTGCGTCCTCTGAATTATGCAGTCTGGGTACTAGTTGCATTTTGCCCTCACACATTGTTTGGTGCTCCTTCTGGATCCATCTCATCTACTGCAACTTTGTCTGGAAGTTCAATTGCTTCTCCAACCAGCAGGAATAGAGCCAATCCCAGGGACTCAACATACACAGGGTTTCTATTCCTAAGAAAACGGGATTGCAGCCCAATCTGGACTTGAAATGCCTGAGCAAACATATACTCAGAGAAATTCAAAATAAACTCCCTCAGCATGATCCTTCCTTAAATACAGGATGAATAGATGTGTGCCTTAGATCTAAAGGATGCATACACTCACATATCCATCCACCCTTTGCACTGGGACTACCTCTGCTTCCAGGTGGATTCTTCCCACTACCAGTATACAGTACTCCTGTTTGGACTATCATCAGTCCCAAGGGACTTTATGAAATAACTCACAGTAGTGGCAAGTCATCTCATCACCAAGTAATACAAGTCTTCCAGTGCCTGGACAATTACAGTGAAATCACAAGGTGATGTACTCTGCTCCAGGAGCTTGACAATAGGTCTTCTACATCTCTTAGGTTTTGTCAATTTCAAGAAATCAAGCATGGAGCCCACTCAGAGACTCAAATTCATTCATTCTTGGATAAACTCTCTGCAGGAAAGAACACTTCTGCCTCCTGATTGAGCAAACACCATGACATCACTCATCTGCAACCTTCTTTCTTCTCCATGCTCAGACAGAAGGCTTCTCATATCATAGTCCTTGGTCACATAGCAGTGGACTTCCATGTGGTCCCACTCGTCTTCATATCCACTATCTCTAGTGGGATCAACAACTGCTTTCATCTCCAGTGCAAATCACAACTATGAAACAGGAGTTGCAGTGGTGGCTGTTCGCCCAAAGGAGCCCCTCTTTGCTCATTCCCCTATCAAATGGTACTGTTGTTGGATGTCTCCACCAAAGGGTGGGGCACACAGATCAGGAGTGTTCGAACACAGGGCTTCTGGACTTTAAGAGTCACTATCAAATCAATCAACTAGAGCTGAGAGCAGTCAGATATGCTTTATCAACCTTTGGGCATTTCCTTCAGGGGAAGAGAATCTTGTTGCAATCTGACAACCAGGTTGCCATGTTTTATGTCAACAAGCAAGGATGAATGGGATCATGGCTTATCTGCCAAGACGCCCTAAAGACCTGGAATTAGGCAGAAAGGAATTGAGCATATCCAGCATAGCTCTCTGCTTCAACGGCAGGGGGGAAAGAGGAAATGAGGATTTATATTCAGGCAACAACCAACAAGGACTGAATTACATAGTCTGGGTAAACAAATAATTATGGGTGTAACTTGCTTGTTTCGGCAGTTACTACCCTAAATCAATTAAGTCTGATACTTTACTTGGAATACATATCCAGCACAGCTCACTGCTTCAACGGCAGGGGGGGAATAAAGAAAAGAGGAATTATATTCAGACAACAACCACAAGGACTGAATTGCACAGGCTGGGTAACAAATAAGCCTGGGAGTAGCTTGCTTATTGTAGCAGTTACTACCCCTAACCAATTAAGAAGAAAATTATTCTTTACCTGCTAATTTTCGTTCCTGTAGTACCAAGGATCAGTCCAGACGGTGGGTTATGCTCCCCGTCCAGCAGATGGAGTCAGAACAAAGCTCGAGGGGAGGTCCTATATGACCTCATCCCTAGTGCCTCAATCTTCAGTAACTAGACTTACAAAGCCCAGAAAAGAAGGAACGGAGGGGATCAAGAAGAACACATGCTCAATAAACTGCTAACGAAGATTGAACTGATATAAACAACTCTCAATGGAACTTGCAAACCGAACTGTAAACCCAACCAACCCTGGAGCCCCAGGGCGAGCTTAAAAGAAGCAGAAAGAGTAGGAGTAACGAGCAGAGGCGTATCCCAAACAACCCCCAATTAACCAGGGAGGGTGTCTGGACTGATCCTTGGTACTACAGGAACGAAAATTAGCAAGTAAGGAATAATTTTCTTTTCCCTGTACGTACCAGGATCAGTCCAGACGGTGGGATGTACCAAAGCTTCCCTACACCGGGTGGGCCGAAGAAAGCCCTGCTCGCACAACACTATCCCCGAAGGACCCGAAAACCGGGGCCCGGACATCCAACCGGTAGTGTCTGGAGAAAGTATGTAGTGACTTCCAGGTGGCCGCTCGGCAAATCTCCTGGGCCGATACCGAAGAACTTTCTGCCCACGACGTGGCCTGTGCACGAAGGGAGTGTGCCTTGACCCCCATCGGTGGCTGTCGACCAACCCCTAGATATGCTGAGGAAATCGCACCCTTCAGCCATCGGGCGATGGTGGTCTTGGAAGCCATGTGCCCCCTCCTGGGGCCCGACCAGAGAACAAACAGATGGTCCGAGAGACGGAAGTCATTGGTGGATGCCAAGTATTGCATCAGACATCTCTTGACATCCAAGGTCCGTAGGTGTCTGGGGTCCATCGCCGAGAAGGAGGGAAGTTCCACCGACTGATTTAGATGAAAGGACGAGACCACCTTCGGTAGAAAGGAGGGTACCGTTCGTAAGGAAACTCCGCCATCAGAGAATCGGAGATAAGGCTCTCGACAGGACAGGGCCTGGAGTTCCGAGATACGGCGTGCTGAACTAATGGCCACCAGAAAAATGGTCTTAAAGGTGAGATCCTTGATGGTGACCGTGCGCAAAGGCTCGAAAGGTGAGCCACCGAGGACCCACAGCACCAAGTTGAGACTCCAAGACTGACAGGGCGGTCTAGACGGAGGCTTCAGCTGCCTCGCCCCCTTGAGGAAGCGGAGAATATCCGGGTGCGATGAGAGAAGTGAGTGCTTACCGTTGTGCAGCAAAGCTCCCAACGCTGCCACCTGGACCCTAATGGAGTTATACGCCAGTCCCATCTCCAGACCAGCCTGGAGGAAGTCCAGAATCTGAACCACTGAGGGCACGCTCCGGGACAATGGCGGCGGACAATACACCAATCTTCAAAGACCTTCCACACCCTCACGTACGTCACGGAGGTAGACGTCTTTCTAGCCCGCAGTAAGGTGGAAATCACCGAATCCGGATAGCCCCGATGCCTCAGCTTGCACTTCTCAAAAGCCAGGCCGCAAGACAAAAGCGATCTGCCTCCTCGAAAAATATGGGACCCTGTCTGAGAAGTCGAGGGAGGTGAGCGAGATGTATCGGCCCCTCGTGCGCCAGGTGAAGGAGATCCGCGAACCACTGGCGCCGCGGCCACTCCGGTGCTACCAGAATTACCGGCCCTGGATGAGTCTCTATTCGACAAAGCACCTTCCCCACCAGGGGCCACGGAGGGAAGACATACAGAAGGACCTGACTGGGCCACGGAAGGATCAGGGCATCGACCCCTTCTGCGCTGTGCTCCCATCTGCGACTGAAGAAGCGAGGAGCTTTTGCGTTTCCGGCTGTGGCCATGAGATCCACGTGAGGCTTCCCCCAACGACGTTCTATCAGCCCCATCGCGTCCATGGATAGTTCCCACTCCCCGGGGTCCAGACGCTGGCGGCTGAGAAAGTCCACCTGAACGTTGTCCACGCCGGCTATGTGAGAGGCAGCTAACCGAAGCAAGTGGCGCTCCACCCACTGCATCAGCTTTTCCGCTTCCCATGCGACCAGTCAACTCCTCGTACCTCCCTGCCGGTTGATGTACTAAAGAGGTTAGGACTTTTCAGTTTGGAGAAGAGACGGCTGAGGGGGGATATGATAGAGGTGTTTAAAATCATGAGAGGTCCAGAACGGGTAGATGTGAATCGGTTTTTTACTCTTACGGATAATAGAAAGACTAGGGGGCACTCCATGAAGTTAGCATGTGACATTTAAAACTAATTGGAGAAAGTTCTTTTTCACTCAACGCACAATTAAACTCTGGAATTTGTTGCCAGAAGTTGTGGTTAGTGCAGTTAGTATAGCTGTGTTTAAAAAAGGATTGGATAGGTTCTTGAAAGAGAAGTCCATTACCTGCTATTAATTAAGTTGACTTAGATAATAACCACCGCTATTACTAGCAACGGTAACATGGAATAGATTTAGTTTTTGGGTTCTTGCCAGGTTCTTATGGCCTGGATTGGCCACTGTTTGAAACAGGATGCTGGGCTTGATGGACCCTTGGTCTGACCCAGTATGGCATGTTCTTATGTTCTTAGGGGATGCACCTCTGCTAAATCCTTTAATAGAACTGTTTGCAGATTCAGCCCAAAGAGAAGCTGCATAAACTCACCATCTATCCTGAGGACATCCTACTCTACTATCACACTGGATATTTCTAGCAGTGCTATAGAAATGTTAAGTCTATAGTGTGTATAAGGAAAAAAAAATTAAAAAAATGCAAATAAATAATAATTACATTTATTCTGATGTCTATACAATTTCTCAAAATCCTAGCAAGGGCATAGAAGAGGAATCCACTGCAAGTTTTTTTCTTTCTCTCAGAAGCTATTAACAATAACCTCAAATCTCTGTGATCAGAAAGGTAAAAGTAAGCGAGCAGGAAAGAAAATATGAGAATAAGAATTCTGCCATCTATAAAACATATCACAAAAGGACATTCAGTGAACAATTAGCTTAAACAATTAATCCCAGTATAAAAATAAATTCCAAGAAACTATTTCAGTATATCTGCTGTACAATTTCAAGTATGTTCTCTTCTTGTAGCATCCATTACAACATGAGGTAAAGTCTGTGCAGGACTGTCAGTCTGAGTCTGTCCCAGAAGCACCCGTGCCCTGCGCCACCTCTTCCTCACTGCTCTCCAGTTCGTCCTCCGAGCTCTGTGTGGCTGGTGGGAATGGATGATTATTTTCTAGATTCACATATGTCACATTCAAGTTGATGTAGTGTTCACCTTTTAGGGAGCCCAGAATGTGCTCGATGTCTGAAATGAGTTGGGGAAAGGTGGGACGGTCCTCCGGCCGAGGAGACCAGCACGTCAGCATTATATCATACCTAATGGAATCAAACAAGTGGAAGTTACAGCACTCGGAGAAAGCAGAGAGATGCACCAGCACATCAGCTTTACAACTATATCTAGTCACAAAACAATTGAGAAAATGTTAGGAGCACTCACAGTGTTAACTGCCTCCCCCCACCCCAGAACATATAACTGCAAGTCAGCATCAGCCTTGAGACATTCTGGAAGCAATTTTCAAAGAGTTAAACAATGATTACCTGTGGAAGATTCCCCCTCTGAAAAGTGCTCTCACAAAAAGGGTTCAAGGAGGTCAGGAGAGGAAAGATACATATGAGGCCTGTAGTTTGGAAGTCTTAAATGTATTTGTACTGCATATTTAAAGCAGGTGCATATGTATGCATGAACAAAGAAACCCCTTTGGCAGATGGCTTCATTTTCATAGGGAAACCACGTGAGGGGTTTCCCTTCAAAAATGAGCTTGTAGATCCACAGGGATTATGTTCTTCATGGGCCCGCAGGCTCCGCAGCCAGTGTGAACATAAGAACATTCTATACTGGGTCAGACCAAGGGTCGAATCAAGCCCAGCATTCTGTTTTCCAAACATGGCCAATCCAGGTTACAAGTACCTGGCAAGTACCCAAAAACTAAGTTGCCCATTTATGAACTCAAATGGAAATAACCACACAAGTTGCACCAGAATATCACAAGGCCTTGTCTACTCCTCATGTCATTTTCCAGCAAGTCTTAAATGACTTTCCAAAACTGTTTCTCATCCTTGTCATTTAAAAATAAAAATCAGCTCAGTTAGTGGAGGGCACATGTTAATCTTTTTTTTTATATATTTAAAAAAAAGCTATAGCTTAAATTTGGAGAATGCAACACGAGAGCTTACAGCAAATTAAGAAGCATTCTACAGGAAGAGGGGAGTAATACAGAGAAAGCAGCCACTAGGAAACAGGCAATTTAAATCTAAAGGTATATGATAAAACATATGAAGAGAAATATAGCATACGAAATTGAAATAATCGTGCATTCCTCCATATATCCCATGTACAATGTGTGTGTACACTTTTCCAAAGTTACAGCAACAGGTATAGAGGGGTCTGGTGATTACAGCATTGGAATGCGATTCAGATGAAGTCCTGCTGGATGGGTTTAAGCACATGCACACACACATACGCATTCACAAACAAAATAGAACATCTCTTATGTATTTTATTTTTAGGGTACGATACGTTAAAGGAGTTATACTTACAGAGGATCAGGACAGTACTCAGGCTGAGGTAATCTCCTCCCTCGGAATAAATAACGAGTTATATCATAAGGATCTACTTCAGGGTAGGGTGAGGCCCCTCGCGTCAGCAATTCCCACAACAAGACACCAAAAGACCACTAAGGAAGAAGAGAGAGAGAGTGGGTAAGGGAGAAACATAACAGGTAGGCAAAGAGAAAACAAGATAGGAAAATGGAAAGTAAGAGATAAGAAAAAGCAGAGGGTATGTTAAGTGAGCATTGTTCTGTCTTTGATCTAAATACTAATCCACAGTATCCGGAATGTAGTTCTCTTAGGACCGGATTTTAAAAGGGTTAAGCGCGCCAGGCCTATTTAAAAAAGGCCCGGTGACAAGCATAAAGCCCTGGGACGCGTGTAAGTCCCGGGGCTTGCAAAAAGGGGCGGGGAGTGGGCGGGGCGGTGTCAGGCTCCCGGCACAGCGGCCATATTTGCCGCTGTGCCAGGGATCACATGCAACTTAGGGCTGAAGTAAATTTCGCAATAAAGGAAAGAAAAAAAGGTAGGGGGGGAAGGGTGGGGGAGGTAGGGGAAGGGAAGGTGGGGTGGGGGGTAGGAAAGTTCCCTCTGAGGCCGCTTCCGAGTTTGGAGCGGCCTAGGAGGGAAAGGGGGAAGGCAGCTTGGCTCGGACCGGGCTCAGTGTGCACAAAGTGCACCCCCTTGCGCGCGCCGACCCCGGATTTTATAACATGTGCGCGCATATTATAAAATCGGGCGTACATGTGTGCGCGCCGGGTAGCGTGCACACATATACGCCCGCACGCAAGCTTTAAAAATCTACCCGGTAGTGATGGAGTACTAGCTACTACTATAGGACATGCTTACATAGGAGCTTGCTTCATTGTAGTATTAGATTCTCTTCCACATATACCCCTCAGTGCTATCAGAATACAGCAGTAGTAAGTACCATGGTACCATTACAATACATTCTGGCCATCTCCACACATGTGCATGGATGGTGTTAGGATCAACAGCCAGTATATAGATCCTCCAGTGGCCCATCGGTCTACGACTAACGTTACTGGTGCGGACATTGCATTGGTTCTGGTATAAGAAGAGGTGCATGAATAATTCAGCTTACCCCAACCCACATTGCTTGCCTGGCTCACTGCGGTGCTTTGCATTAACTATCCTGTCTTACTCTGAAAGTATGTATAGGTATGTGTATGTTGCGTCCTGCTCTAGGTCACTAAGCACAGAAACATATGCTGCTTTTGTCCTGGCTCTTATCTTCCAATACTGCTAGCCTAAGACTAACAGAAGCACAGGCCCTAAATTGCAGCAGTTTTTGAGCCAGTCACGTGCCTGTCTCTTTTGCTCTGGAGTGTGCTGCCTGCCTCACTCGCATTCTGAATGGCCAAAACACTCACCACATCTGACTTGGTGGTAAATTTCTGGGTCTGCAGGCTCTCTATGGCCATCCATTTCACAGGAAGCTTTGCTTTTTTGTGGCGTCGGATGCTGTAATACTCCTTATCAAAGACATCCCGTGCCAGACCAAAGTCTGCCACCTTCACTATGAAGGACTCATCCAGCCTACGGCATAGAAACAATAGAGTTAGAAGCATAGGGGCTGTGTGTAGACAAAGAGGGAAACTCTTATATGGGGAGGATAGTAAACTTCCCCAGCACCCAACTAAGACAAAAACAGAAGACCACAGCACATGAACAGAAGACCCATCTAGTCTGCCCAACATCCCTCCTGTTACAGGTCCATAGCCCCCACTTAACCTCACACGTTAAGAACAAATTCCACGCTGGGTCATACCAAAGATCCCAGCACCTAGCTCTGACAGCAGCCATTCTGGATCTCTAGGAAGTACCTGGCAAATCCCAAAATGTAGATCCATTCCCTATTGTTCATTCAAAGGCATAAGCGGTGGCTTTATGTAATTTTCCTCCAGGAATGTTTCCAAAACCTTTTTAAACTCAGCTTTGTTAAATGCCTTGACCACATTTCCAGTAACAAATTCTATAGCTTGGTTGTACATTGAGCAGGGAAAAACAACTTTTTTTCCAATTTGTCTTCTATCTACTACTCATTAGTTTCATGGAGCATCCCCTAGTCCTTGTAATTCTGAAAAAGCAAACAACTTATTTATCTGTTGCATCCCAGTCATGGTTTTATAAACCTCTGTCATATCCCCTTCTCAGTTGTTTCTTCCCCAATCTCTAATCTATTAGCCTTTGTTCATAAGAGAGCCGTTCCATCTCCTTTATCATTTTTGTTGCCCTTCACTGTATCTTTTCTAGTTCTGCTATACCATTTTTGAGATGGGACGACCAGAAACCGAACGCATTATCAAAATGCAATCACACCACAGATCTATACAGAGGCATTATGCTATTTTCAGTTTTGTTCTCCATTCCTTTCTGAATAATCTCTAACATTTTTTTTCTTTAACTGCCACTGCACATTGAGCTGAGGATTTCAATACACTGTCCACAGTGACACTAAGCTCCTTTTCCTAGATGGTGACTCCTAATGCCAACATTGTATACATATAAATTAAGATTATTTTCTTGATGTCCATTACTTGTTGCAACTAAGATCCCCCTGTGCTTAAACCATACTTATCAGGGGCAGACAGGCTTATTGGGTCTATGAGCATGCCCTGGTGGCCAGTCAAGCCAATCATGTGGTTGGTTTTGTCACAGCAGCCCCATGGTTGCAGAGCCACTGCAACCAAACACCCAGCACCACAGCAGTTCTTCTGCTACAGTGGGAGGCCTTCCCCGATATTCTCGCTCACTCCTGTGCACTAAATTTACCCATGGTGGCAGCGGTGGCTCCCTGGGCCTGCTCTCCTCAGACCTTCCCTCACCATCACTACTCCATTGACATCCATCTGTCTCTCTGCTGATGGGAAGCAGCCAACAGATGTCTCATTGGTCTGAGTGCTGATTCACTACACTGCTCTCTGCCCTGGCTCCCATCATGCTCAGGCAGGCAAAAAAATAGCAATTTAAAAAAACAAACAGCATCTAGGCTTCTAGCCTGCCCCTTAAACTTTTTTTTTTTTTTTTTTTAGCGGGTTGAGGTGGATTAGAGTGAGCATATCAGGTAGTGCGCATGAGAGACAGCATGTGAGTGTGAGCATTTGTGAGGGAGCATATGAGGACTTGTGTGTGAGAATAAACGTATGTTAGGGAGTATGTGCATATATAAGAGGAGAAAGTCTGTGCATACACCCCATTGCTGAATAATCCATGACAATTTCAGGGTGACAAGAATCAGAAGTTCCCAGATATGGAGAGTAGGAAATTTTTTTCAGCCTTAGTTTTGAGTATTATTTGATGTGTCTGCTTTGAAACATTTTATTGGTGTTTGCAAAATATCTAAAATATTTTACAAGTTTTAATTATGGATGTTCTATTCATCACCTATTTTGAAATAATCATTCTATTGTGGTTTACTATTGTGATTGTTTATATTTCTTGATTTTATTGTTTGATGTTTGTGAGGATGGTGATGTTTCTGTTTTTACATTGTTGCACTGCATACAGAGTCTGGCTTGTTGCTGTTTCCAGTTCAGTTTTTTATTTGACGTACCTATTATATTTATGGTTTCTTAGTCTGTATTGTAAGGGTTTGTCTATTCTTCATGCGAGACTGAGGTGAAGTATTATGCTGGCGTATAGTTTGTGAAAGGATCTATAACAGGCTGTCTTTTCTGTTTTTCAAATAGGAAGTGTACTGGTATATTAAGGCCTGCAGTAATTTACAGTGTTGCCTTTTCATAGTTGGGTTACTACTGTTTGAGTGCTGACAGATAGTGCTGTTTTCATATGCACTGTTTACTATATTGCAATTTTAATTCAGTCTACCTATGGCTTTCTGAGGGCCAAGCCCACATCAACAGGCATTACAATAGGCCTAATGCCATAGGGTTGCAAGCGTCTTTTGTAGGTTTTCTGGTTGGCAACAGAGCAGTGATGTAAATATAATATATGTTTTGAGTGATGGTTTTACCTCACAAGGCTCTATTTAAATGTCATTTCTCATGTAAAATCTTATTACAAATGCATAACTTTTAATTGTTTGTGTGGGGAGGACGGGCCTGGCAGGGGTAGAATGCCACCCGGTTCACTTACGGCACTTAATACCCTTGCAACAGCCCTGGCTGCACTGGCTCCATGTGGGAAAGAAGGACTCCATCTGAAGCTGTGCTGCTTTGAGTCAGTGCCTCCCCAGTTTCAGCCAGGGCTTAATTTTCTTCTTTTAAAGCCCAGGGACAGCATGGATTGCTTCTGGTCCCCCTCCCCCTGGAGTAAGTAGGCAGAGCTGCGCCTTGAGAACCATAAAAGCAGCAGACTGTTTAGTACATAGACAGTGGAATGCACTGAAGTGATGGGGGGTGGCAGAGAAGTGGAGGCAAGCTACAGGCACAAAGGGCGGGAGCAAGACAGGAGCAAGTACCTGTACTGTGTTACAGGCCGATACAGTACAGTGCGCTCCAGCAGAGCGCACTGTTAACCCGCGATTGGACATGCGTTTTCGACGCGCTATTACCCCTTACTGAATAAGGGGTAAAGCTAGCATGTTGAAAACGAGCATCCAACCCCTGAACCTAATAGCGCCCGCAACATGCAAATGCATGTTGATGGCCCTATTAGGTATTCCCGCACGATTCAGTAAGTAAAATGTGCAGCCAAGCCGTACATTTTACTTTAAGAAATTAGCGCCTACCCAAAGGTAGCGTTAATTTCTGCCGGCGCCGGTAAAGTGCACAGAAAAGCAGTAAAAACTGCGATATTAAGTGGAGGTCCCGAAAGTTAAAAAAGTAAAAAAAAAAAAAAAAAAAAAAAAAACAAACTGAAATAGGCCCACGGCTTGAAAACCGGATGCCCAATTTTGCCAGCGTCTGGTTTCTGAACCCGTGGCTGTCAGCGGGCTCGAGAACCAATGCCAGCAAAATTGAGCGTCTGCTGTCAAACCCGCTGACAGCCGCCGCTCCTGTCCAAAAAGAGGCGCTAGGGACGCGCTAGTGTCCCTAGCGCCTCTTTACCGCGGGCCCTAATTTAAATAAATTAAATTACTGTATCGCACGCACAGGAGAGCGGGCGCTCACCCGCTCTCCCGCAATTTTACTGTATCGGCCCGTTAGTGAGGCTTCTATCTGAGGTGACTAGACTGAGCTCTAAGAGGGGCAAGCTGGCTGTGGAACCAGTGAGTCTCTTGTATAGTGGGTGGTGGCAAGAAGGCTTAGAAATGAGAAAAAGAGGAGGCTATTGAAGGATGGGGTTGCAGAAGAGCCACTAGGGCACCATTATCCACATGCTTATTAACTTAAAAAGAAAAAAAAAAAAGTAGCAGATTGGCGAGGCAAGACTTCCCTTGTGTAAATCTGTGCTGGCTGTGTCCATTAAACTATGCCTTTCTATATTCTGTGTGATTTTATTCTTTAAGAATAGTGTCTACAATTTGAAAAGGTTTTCGATCGGGTTAATTGGAATTATCTGATTTGGGTGTTAAAAAAAATATATATAATTTTGGAGAAGCCTTTCTTCAGTGGGTTAGTTTATAACAGACCTAAAGCCCAATTACTGATCAATGTTTTATTATCTCCACAATTTTTCTTGGAAAGAGGACATGCCAAGGCTGTTCTCTTTCTCCTTTACATTTTGTTCTTTTTTTTCAGAACCATTAGCCATTAAACTGCAGTCACTAGGTAACTTTCATGGAACTGTAGTAGGGAAGGGTATTTGTAGATATTATTTAGAGATGTGCATTCTTTGCTCCACTTGTTTCATTCATTTCGGCAGTACGTGCATATCGCACGAATGGATAAGTAAGCGTGCAAGAATGGATGGTATGCACGTTTTAGGTGACACCTATGTATGCGAATACCATCAGTTTGTGCACTACGAATGCACATCCCTAATACTGTTTGTAGGGCATTTCCAAACTTGCTTGGATAAAATTTGCAAGAGATTTCTTCTTCTGGCATGTTTTCTGGACTCAAATTAATTACGAAAAATCTGAAGCCTTTCCATTGGTAAATCATTTAAAGAAAGATGGCAAGGAGGAATAGCCTAGTGGTTAGAGCAGTGGACTATGAACCAGGAGACCAAGATTCAAGTCCTGCTGTCATCCTTGTGACTTGGGCAAGTCACTTTACCCTCCATTGCCTCAGGTACAAAAACTTAGATTGTAAGCCCTCTGGGATAGAGAAATACCTACAGTACCTGAATGTAAACCGGTGTGATATCTCAATTGAGATGAATGTCGGTATATAAAATAATAAATAAAAATAAAAATAAATTTAAATGAGCATCGGATAATATCAGATTTGCAGATTATTTAAACTAGATCCTTAGTGAATTTATACAATCTGAATATGTTGATCTTTTAGAGATATGCTCTTTATTGAGCAAATAGAAATCACTTCCACTCACTTATGGGGAGATCTGCCTTAATTAAAATTGTCATATTACCAAAAATTCTTTGTTTAGAAATACTTCCATTGTGGGTAAAAGGATCTGAAATTAAACTGTTCATATCCCTCATTTCTTCATTTTTATAGAAGAATAAACCACTGTGACTATGATTTTATATCTTAGTACTTAAAGTGGGAGAACTGAACCTACTTGACTTGCATTTGTATAATGTGGCATGTTTACCAAGATTTGCCCAAGACTTGGTTCTGGTGGGCATAAACCTGATATTAATGGCTTATTAGAAAAATGGGTTTTTCCATATAAACCTGTTGACTTCTTTATTAAAATCTTGCTTCCTGTTTTTTGCAATCAGGACATGGAAATGGTGGAGACTGCAAAATCAAGCATAATGGTTTAATCTCCCCCCCCCCCTTTTTTTTTTTTTTTTTAATGTTGGTGGCAATTTGGATTTTCTCAGTGGGATTGGGGTAACACTACATTTAAAGGGGTGGGCCACATGGGGGTCTTGTTGTTTGGGGCAGTTGATTAGATTCATAACTATAATTGTATCTTTTCTTTTCAAGAACAGAGGAGATTTCCTAAAACAATTGTTTTTGCATTTCTACAAGCTCGCTATTATTGGTTTTCCCTATATAAACAAAAAAAAAACCCCAAATCGGGGGTACTATATCAATACTATGTACTCTGGTGTTCGGAGGCACTTATGTAAATGATAACCATATGTTGTTATAACTGAAATGAAAGTGTTTACTGTTTTTAATCTAATTGAAAAAGGTGCATAGTGCAAGTGCTTCCTAAAAAATGTTTGTTTTATTTTACATTTAAAAATTAAATCGATTAGGTATTTTTTAATCCAATGCTCTCCTCAAAAGATCAACCCCACTCGCCTGCTTGTGCAACAGTTCCTTCACTTATCTTTTTATGATGCAGTATGAAACTGTCACTTTAATCTCGTGTCCATCTAAATTCCAAGGAGGAGTGGGGCCGTCTGTCCAACGCTGACAGTGTTTCGACGGAGACCGTCTGCTTCAGGGACTAGGAGAGCAGTGCAGTGTGTAGTGTTCATTCAAACTGTTTTGGGATGGTACCTTTCTGCAAGTTCCTCTGCTTTTGGTTACCATGAAGGAGGAAGCTTGTTGTGGTTTCCCTATATAAAGACACTTAATTCCATAACATACACTGACTTTGAGGAATCCTTTAGAGACATTATTCCTAAGTATAACAGACTTGCTATTTGGTATGCAATGATGAAAGATATTTTGGACTCCTCTTATTTAGATAAATTGGCAAATGCCTGGAGTATTGATTTATGAGTTAATTTGGATTCCTCCAATATCTCCAAAGCTTTTAATGCTGTTTATCATTGTTTGTATTCTGCTAATATGCAGGAAATGCAATTTAAGATCATACATCAAATATACATTACTAGGGAAGAGAGGATCAAAATGAAGTTGTGGGATTTTGATCTCTGTCTCAAGGGTAATTTTTCTTCCTTTACTCTTTGCCACATATTTACTAATAGTCAAAAGCCGAAATCTTATTGGGAAACAGATTTATGCTTATTTAGAGAAACTTTAAAATGCACTATTGCATGGGCTGCCTCCTTCACTATATCTACATCTTTTTTTTCGACTGCTCAGATATTGTCTTCTGGAGGGATGAAATTTATTACTAGCCAAACAAATTCTCTTATGCTGGAAGGGGGAAGAATTACTCACTTTCTGGCAATGGAAAAGCGCAATTCATCTATGGAATTATTGAGAAAATCTGATTTGTCCTGTAATAAGCAGCTCACATTTAACCAGGCCTATTTTCAATTTTGGGCTATAATTCAGTCAGGCCGATACAGTAAAGTGCAGCCGCAGTTACCCCATTTCTAACCCGCTGTGTACTCACAATTTGGCCGCGTAAGTCTAACCCGCGATTCACTATCTGTTTTTACCGATCCTTACCGCTTCTTTAACTCGACGCGTTTCCCTTTCCGCCCGCGACATGTATATGTATGTAAATGATCCGATTAGCTATTCCCTCCCATACAGTAAAGTGCGCCCCGACTATCGCCTTTTTAACCGACTAATTTACCGCCTACCCTGACACTGGCGTTAATGTGGTGAACTTAGCCGCCCAGTCCCAAACCAACCCAATCCACAGAAAAAAAATGCTTCTCGCATTTAGCCGCCCAGTCCCAAACCAACCCAATCCACAGAAAAAAAAAATGCTTCTCGCACTTAGCCGCCCAGTCCCAAACCAACCAACCCAATCCAAGGCCCCAGCAGAGACGAAATTTCACAGTCCCAAACTTTCCCCCAGCCCCCGCTTACCTGCCCTGGCTGCGGCCACGCAAGCCCCCAGCAGCAGCAGTAGAAGTAGAAGGGCGGCAAGAGAGAGCGGCTTCAGCAGCCCTGCCGGCAAAGGTGAATACGTGCACACCTGAAGGTCCAATATGGGCGCTCAAGGCAGCGAAGGCGCATACGCACACGCCGTGACCTCCAACATCCAGCCGGTCACGGCGTGTGCGCATGCGCCTTCGCTGCCTTGAGCGCCCATATTGGACATACAGACTGCACGTATTCACCTTCGCCTGCGAGGCTGCTGAAAGCCGCTCTCTCTCGACGCCCTTCTGCTGCTGGGGGCTTGCGTAGCTGCGGCCGGGGCAGGTGAGCGGGGGCTGGGGGAAAGTTTGGGACTGTGAAATTTCGTCTCTCTCTGCTGGGGCTTGGCTTGGATTGGGTTGGTTTGGGACTGTGAAATTTCATCTCTCTTGTCCGTCCGAAGGAGGGTGCTTTGTTGCGCTCCCTGCCTCCGATCGCCGGCTGCTGGGGCTTGCTGGCACCAGGCACTCAAGGCAGCGGGGTCTGTAGGAGAACCATCCACTTCCTGGTACCTGTCATTTCAAACATCATTTGAAATGGCAGGTACCAGCGCACCCAGGATACTGTATAGGCGCTGTATAGCGCCTATACAGTAAAATGGATTGCGTTTCATGGATGTGCGTTGGACGCGGCTTGCATTTGCATGCCATTTAAATACAGTATCGAGCGGTCGGTGATCCGAACTGTGCGTGCGGCAAACGCGGGTGCGCCGGGCACTAACACACCTCTTTCTACCCCACCTTACTGTATCGGCCCGAGTGTAAAGTTGTCTAGATCTTGCTGTTATTTTTTTTCTTTTTGACTGCTATTGTACTAGATTTAATATATACAATTGTTCAGTTTCTAAAGGGTGTGTGTGGGTGCATGTGTTTGTAGTGAAAAAAATTATGAAAAATGTGGTCGCATCTTGTTATTGATACAATTGCTATTCTCGGTTTTTCATCTATCTATCATAGATGGAACGTTGTTTTGTTTATTTTGTTGTGCTGACTTAACAGATGTTTAACAAGAATAATTTCTATTTTTCCCGGCACTGAGGTCAGCCTCACCAGTTCATAGTTTACCGGATCACCCCAGAGCCCTTTTTAAAGATTGGCGTCACATTGGCCATCCTCCAATCTTCAGGTACGATAGATTATTTTAATGATAGGCTACAAGTTACTAGTAATACTGTAGATCTGCAATTTCATTTTTTAGTTCTTTCAAAACTCTGGGGTGTTAACCATCTGATCCAAGCAATTTGCATCTCTTTAGTTTGTCAGTCTACCCTATTACATCATCCAGGTTCACAGTGATTTGTTTCAGTTCTTCCAAATCACCATTAAATACAATTTCTGGCACAGGTATTTTCCCAGCATCCTCTTCAGTAATCAACAAAGCGAAGAATTAACGTAATCTTTTCGATATGGTCCTGTCTTCCCTACATCCCCCTTCAAAACCCTTGATCTTCTAATGGTCCAACCGATTCCTTCACATGCTTCCTGCTGCAGATACATTTTTTAAAGTTTTTATTATGAGCTTTTGCCTCTACAGCCAGCTTCTTTTCAAATTCTCTTTTTGCCTGCCTTATCAGTATTTTACATCTAACTTGGCAATGCTTATGCTTTTTCCTATTATCAGATAGATCCTTTTTCCAGTTTTTGAAAGACACTGACTAAATTAGCCTCTTTCTCCTCACCTTTTAACCATGCTAGCAGTCATTTGGCTTTCTTTCTGCCTTTTCTAATGTATGGATACATCTGTTACAGGCTTCCAAGATTGTTTAAAAATACCATGTCCATGTCTGATGTTAACTCTTTACCTTTGTAGCTGCACCTTGTAGCATTTTTTCTAACTATTTTCCTCATTTTATCAAAGTCTTTGTTTTAGAAAGTTAAATGCTAGAGCAGTAGATTTACTTAATGTCCTCCCTCCAGTCATTGTCTCAAATTTGATCACATTATGATCACTATTACCGAGAGGCCCCACTAATGTTCTCTCTCGCCCCAAATCCTGCATTCCACTAAGAATTAGGACTAAAATGGCTCCTCTCTCGTCAGTTCCCAGACCTGCTGCTCCATGAAGCAGTCATTTATTTCATCTAGAAACTTTACCTCCTTATCAACTCCTGATGTGATATTTATCCAGTCAATATTGGGGGTAATTGAAATCTCCCATTATTATTGTGCTGTCAAATTTGTTGACTTCCCTAATTTCTATTAGCATTTCATCATCAGTCTTTTCATTTTGGCCAGGCAGACAGTTGTATATCCCCACTGCTATACTCTTCCCCATCACACATGGAATTTTACCCATAAAAGATTCCAATATGCATTTAGTCTCCTGCAAGATTGTAAGGGACAAAGGCGAAGGGAAGGCACCTGCACCTTAAAAATCCCTCAGGAAGCAGAATGGCACACTTTAAAAACAAGACAGAAACATGCTGACTCACTGGGTAAGTCCTCTTTCCTACAGATTAAAGCAAGTTGGGAAGAAACAGGGAGATGGACTATAGCAGAAGAAGAGAAGCCCATTACTCCTGAAATAAGCAGCAGGAAGCTATCTGGGACTTTGCAACTCCTAAGTCACAAGGATTGAAGCCTTTTTAAGCACCAGGAGTCCCACCTAGGGAACCTGAGCGGAGCAATCTCCATAAGAATAGGAAAAACCATAGACTGAAGCAAGTCAGCAGCTGGAATATTTTCTTTTTGTTCAAAACTTTTGTGTTTATGAAAAGACTGCAGACTGATGCAAGTTAGCAGCTGGGACTCTTCTTTATTTAAACTCTTGTGCTTCTGGAAAAACTGAAGTCTGAAAGCAGCCAACAGTGGTAGCCAAGTAAGGCATTTGTGGTTCTGGAAACAAAGGAAAGCTGCTTCAAGAAAAATTTCAGTGAAGTCTGTCTCTGGAGAGTTATTGTTAAAAGAAGCAAACCCTGAGCCTTCAGCGATTAACAGACAGATATAGGGAAAGCCTGGCCCAGGTTCCCCCTCAACGATCTTGGACTCTATGCCATCCCTAACAAAATGCTCCCCCCACCAAGTTGATCCACCCTACAATTGCAATATAATTTACACCCTGGCATAAAATGTTCCATTTTTTACTCTCCTTGCACCAGATCTCTAAGATGCCAATTAAGTCTACCTCTTCATTCAGTGCTATCCATTTTACTTTTTAGACATCTGGCATTATTGGCATGCAAACATTTTAAGGTGTGTTTTTTTATTTGTACATACAATTTTCTTAGCAGTTGACAGTTAATTTGGAATCTTAATTCAATCTGTTCTTTTCCTTTTGGCAAATGGTATGGGGGAAAGATGATGAACTCCGGTCTTATCTACCAGTAATTGTTGAATGAGACAATGTAAGGTGGTAATTCAGAGTTGTGGTGAAACAGAGTTTTTAGGTGCATTGTGATTTCTTGTTTTGCCCTAGGACCTATGTTTCCCCAGGGAAAGCTCATGTCCTTTGAGCTGGCCTGTAGCCGATGTCTGACATTTTAACAGTGTAGTTTAAACTGATAGTCCTGGGGGAAATCTGAATAAAAATGTATAAGTTCTGCACATTAATGTCAAAATAATACATGTTTTTTTCTAATTATCCTCCTTCATTTTAGTATAATGCAGTATATATTCAGTTCAGAGGGTGACTACTGAAATAGTCAATGTCTTTGTTGTAAAGCATATAGAGACAGGCAGAAAAGGGGAGATTTTGTAGAGACATTTAAAATTTACGAGGTTTCAATGTACAGGAGGCTGGCCTCTTTCAAAGGAAAGGAGACTCTGGAATAAGGGGTCTTGGGATGAGTGTGGAAGGGGATGGGCTCAGGAGCAATCTAAGAAAATATTTCTTTTTTGGGAAGGGTGGTGGGTGTATGGAACAGCCTTCCAGTGGAAGTGGTGGACACAAGGATGTTATCTGAATTCCAGAAAGCTTGGGACAAGTGCAGGGGATCTCCGAGGTAGCGGTACGGCTTGTCGAGCTGAGCAGTTGTGTGGATGGGTAGACTCAACTGGCCATATGGTCTTTTTCTGCCATCATGTTTTTACATTGCATCCACCAGGATATGAATGATTGGGATTAAAGATGGGGTGAACAGGGAAAAGGCTCAGGATGGAGGAAGAAGAGGTTATAAGATGTGGTTGAGGAACTTGGAGTGGGGGATTGAAGCAGATGCAGAAGACCTAGCATATGGAGGTAAGGGAAAAAAAAAAGGGGATACAGAAACCTGGGATGACGGGAGGGCAGGGAAGTAAGAGAAGGCAGAAGATGTGGGATGATGAAGGGATAGGGATTCAGACTTGGAAAGGGTTAGAAGAAGGCTGAAGAAAACAAGATGGGTCTGAAAACAAAAGAAAAAATATTGGGTTTGCAAGTGTTAACCCCTCCCCCCCACCCAAAATTTTTTTTTTTTACATGTTCAGATAGATGACAAGATGCCAACAGAAACAGTACAGTGATCTAGATGAAGGCTGAGTACTCGCTTGCTGGGCAGTATAGCATAGCACCTACTCTGGCTCTACTTCCATTTGGATTGTGGTGGACCAGTTCTCAAAAATGGCTCATTTATACCACGCACCTCATCTCAAATCTAGGAATCTGATATGGCTTAATACTCTCAACTTATAGCTAAAAGCCCATCTACAAATTCTCACCTCATTTCATTGGACTGTTTTCAGTCATGCAGGGGACTGGTCAAGTGGCATATCAGTTGAAATTGCACCTAACCTCAAGCTTCACAACATTTTCCACATCTCTGTCCTCAAGCCTCTACTCTTGTCTTGGCCCTCATGATCTCCTCCCAAACCAATGGAGGTGTCTTCAGAGATGGACACAGAATATGAAGTCCAGGAGATCCTCAACTCTAAATACATCCGAAACAAACTCCATTACTTTATCTCCTGGAAGGGGTTTGGGTCCAAAGAGAATTTCTGGGTACCAGTCTCGGACATCCAAGCACGTCTCACCTAAGCCCCCTCTAGGCGTTTCATCGCCTAGAGGGGGCTTAGGAGCAGGAACATTCTAGCCACCTGCAGCACAACCTGAGACCAGCTGCACTCACCCCCAACTCCCCATGTTGCTGATGTGGCCAAGATGCCATCCTGCCATATTCCTATGGCTTCCTAACCATGCATACACATGGTGCGGTGCCTCTTGAAGGCCCCCACAGCAGAAACTCATCTGTCAGTGCTCTCCGCTGACATTGGCAACCCGGCTATTTAAATCATGGTAGCATTCCAAGATATAATCAACCTACTGTCCTATAGCATTAATGCAATGTTTATTTTACACTATTTATTATTGGCCTTATTTATATGTTTCATAGGTGAACTTAGTTTGTTTTTTCGACTTATTATATAGCAATCGTTTGAAATGTTCTATGTAAATCGTTTGATATGTTCCATGTAAACCGCCACACGGCGGTAGTTATTTCAGTTACCTGTGAACCGGAGTGATATGTATTTTATACAGGAACTTCCGGTATATAAAAACCAAAAAATAAATAAATAAATAAATTCCTCAGCAAAGGGTCCTCCTGCAGCCTTGCAGTGTATGTTGCTTCCTGTGTGTCTTGTTTCCTTGCCTGTCTTGCCTTGTCTCGCTGTTACCTTGCCCTGTTTTGCTTGTGTTTTGGTCCCCAAGGCCTTGTCTTGTCTGTCCATCTCTGCCCAACTCCTGGTTTTGACCCTTACTACAGACACTGACTACTCTTCTGGACTGCTGCCTACCCTGACCCCAGCTTGGACATTGACCTGCCTGCCTACCGCCTGCCCTGGACCTAGATACTTTCTTGCTCAGTGCCTGCCCTGACCTCAGCTTGGACCTCGAGCTGGCTGCCTGGCATGACCTTGGTCTGGACCCAGATACCGTTTATTCAGTGCCTGTCCTGACCACTGCCCGAGACTTGACTATTTCTGACCGCTCCTTATAGGACTCTTGCCTATGTCCTGCTGGCCCCTGGTACCCAAGGGCTCAACCTCTGAGGAATGGGGTTGGTATAAGTGAAACCCCTGATCCAGTCCTAGTAACGGTAAGTCCATCTGCTGTCAGCATGGGTTGCGTCAACCATGCCACAGCCCAAGGGCTCACATCCATAACATCAAAAGCCCACTTACATAGGTAAAGTGCATTTACTCGTGTAAAGCCCAGTTTTAAGCGTGTAAATGCTTTTGAAAATCAGGCCCTAAGTGAGCAACAAGTAATGTGATCACATTCGCAGATGATACAAAAATATTCAAATTAGTTAAAACACATATAGACTGTGAAGAATTACTGAAGGATCTTGTATGACTGAGAATTGAGCATCTAAATGGCAGATGAAATTTAATGTGGGCACGTGCAAACTGATGCACAAAAGGAAAAATAATCCTACCTTTAGGTACACAATGCTGGATTCTGTATTAGGAGTAACCACTCAGGAAAAGGGTCACAGAGTCATTGTGGCGATAGGTTGAAATCCTTAGTTCGGTGTGCAGGAGCAGTCAAAAAAGCAAATAGTATGTTGGAATTATTTGGCAAGGAATAAACAAAGCTGAATATCAAAATGCCTCAGTATTAATCTATGGTGCAACCACACCTTCAGTGCTGTGTGCAGTTCTGGACTCCCCTCTCTAAAATGATATAGTAGAAAAGGGCAACAAAAACGATAAAGGGGATGGAATGGCTCCCTTATTTAAAAAAAAAAAAAAAAAAAGTTAAGCAGGTTAAGAACATAAAATTGCCATACTAGGTCATAAAAAGGGTCCATTAAGCCCAGTATCCTGTTTCCAAAAGTGGCCAATCCAGGTCACATGTACTTGGCACGATCCCAAATAGATCCCATGCTGCTAATGCCAAGAGATAAGTAGTGGCTTTCCTCAAGTCTACCTGGTTAATAACAGGTTATGGACTTTTCCTCCAAGAATTTGTACAACCCATTTTTAAATCCAGCTACACTAGCTGCCTTTACCACATCCTCTGGCAAAGAATTCCAGAGCTTATTTGTGCATTGAGTGAAAAAATATTGTCTCAGATTTGTTCTAAATATGCTACTTACTAAATTCACTGAGCATCCCTGTGTCCTTGTATTTTTTGAAAGCATAAAACAGAGTTCCAGTTACCCTTTCTACTCCACTCATAATTTTATAGACCTCTATCATATACCCCCCTAAGCTGTCTCATCTCCAAGCTGAAAAGCCCTGACCTCTTTAGCCTTTCCTCATAGGGGAGTAATGACTCATAGGGGAGTCATTCCAGCCAGACAACTCAATTCCACTCCCCACTTCTACTCCTTGCCCATTCGACCATCCCTCCCACTCCCCTCTTCTACTCTTTGCACCTTCGTCCATCCCTCCATTGTCTTCCTTTCCAGTTATGATTCAGTTATTGTATTTAATTTAATCTCTTGTTGAGATGAGTTTCAGGAGTTCGCAGGTTATGTTTAGACGAGTTTTTGACATGTTCTCAACTGTTTTAACTGGCAACTTTGTTACTTGTACCGCCCTAGAGCGAAATTGATGTTTCATTGTGAACCGATATGATTTGTATTTTTACAGGAATGTCGGTATATTAAAAATAAATAAATAAATAAAATAAAATAAATTCTGTCCTTTATCATTTTGGATGCTTACCTCTGTACCTTTTCCAGTTCAGCTATATCTTTTTTGAGACGTGGTACTTGAATTACATACAATACTCTAGGCACAGTTTCACAATGGAGAGATACAGAGTTATGACATTCTCCATTTTATTTTATTTTTCATTCCTTTCCTAATAATTCCTAACATTGTTTGCTTTTTTGATTATTGCCGCATACTGAGTAAAAGATTTCAAAGTCTTGTCCACAATGAAGACCAGATCCTTTTCCTGGGTTATAACTCCCAATATGGAACCTAACATCATGTAACTACAGCTTGGATAACTTTTCCCTATGTGTATCACTTTGCACTTGTCCACATTAAAGTTGGATGTACAGTCTTGCAATTTCTCACAATCCACTTGTGATTTAACAACTTGGAATAATTTTGTGTTGTCTGTAAATCTGATTACCTCACTTGTTGTTCCCTCTTCCAGATCATTTATAAATATATCAGCAAAAACAGCTTGGCATTGCTCGGGTTACAGGTTCATAACTGATTTACATTTTAAAATTGAATAAAAGTAAACATGATAAATAGTTTTATTTTCTTAATTAATTGAAAGCATTTAGAAGCTTTGGGAACCTCTCTATAAATTATACTGATAGTATATGAGACAGGAAAATTGG